>NW_021145403.1:40324-75783 GCF_002837175.3 Physeter macrocephalus | reverse complement strand
GCAAGCGGGGGCCACTCTTCATCGCGGTGCGCGGGCCTCTCACTATCGCGGCCTCTCTCGTTGCGGAGCACGGGCTCCAGACGCGCAGGCTCAGTAACTGTGGCTCACGGGCCCAGTCGCTCCGCGGCATGTGGGATTTTCCCAGACCAGGGCTCGAACCCGTGTCCCCTGCATCGGCAGGCGGATTCTCAACCACTGCGCCACCAGGGAAGCCCCAACATTATCTTTTTATTAAAACAAACACAGGCATCTGTGAAGGAGAACGCGAAATTTAAACAAACTTTTATCATAAAACCAAAGACTTCAGAGCCCTGGGAGCGACTGATCCCACCAAAGCCCTGAGCCCCCGGGAGCAGCGCGTCCCCTCTCTGCTGGCGGGGGCACCTCCGTGGGAAGCTTTGAGAGTGGCTCCCAGGCCTCACTTCACGCACGAGGAACGCCGGGGTCTGGGTCACGGTCACACGGTCACCAAGCTCGTTCCTGCCCGGTGGTCACCTACGTGCAAAAGAGGTGAAAACAGTCCTACAACCTTCAGCCACTGGGGAGGGCAAGGGGAGCTGCTGGAAAGGGCCCAACGGGCAGTTGGTGCTTGGCAGTTATTTGTTGGCATTGGTATCATTTACGCTCAGCCTTATCGGGATGTAATAGACACAGAGCACTGCATAAGTTTCAGGTGTACAGCATACAATGATGTGACTCACATACTCCATGATCAGGATACACTCAGTGACCATCCCTCATCTCGTATAGCTAGAATATTAAAGAAATAGAAAAACGTTTCTCCTTGTGATGAGAACGCTTAGGGTTTACCCCCTTGACAGGTTTCCTATATAACGGACAGCAGTGTTCATTATCATGTTGTACGTTACCTCCCTAGTACTTATGATCTTATACTGCAAGTTTGTGCCCTTTGGCTGCCTTTATCCAATTCCCCTCCCGCCACCCCCTGACTCTGGTAACCACAAGTCTGATCTCTATCAGTTTTTTGGGTCGTTTTGTGAATCACGATTGACGACAGCACTGTGTTAGCTCCCGGTGCCCAACACGGTGACTTGATATTTCTATGCATCTCAAAAGCCTCCCCATGATCTGTCGGGTTGTCATGAATATGATTTATTTGTTTGGCCACGCTGTGCGGCGTGCGGGATCTTAGTTCCCCCACCAGGGATCGAACCGGGCCCTCGGCGTTGAGCGTGTGGGGCCCTAAGCCCTGCACGGCCAGGGAATTCCCCATAGTATTATTTTAAATGCCTGATGACGGAGCTGAGACTCACAATACAAATTCAGCCCCGGTTCCTTCAGAGTGTCGCGGCCCTGATGATCCAAGGGCCTTGCTCTTCCTCGGGGGTCCGTCTCAGGCTGTGAAACAGCTGTGACCACCCCCAGGCGTGTGGACAACGTGTTCATCTGCATCCTTCCTCCTCGACCCTCACGTTCCCTGTGCGCCCGGGCAGCTCCCGGCAGAACCGCAGCCCTGCAAGCACTCACTTTCTCCGGGAAAACTTCCTGACCCCGTGCTCCCCCCGGAGAAGAATAAAGCATGCAGGGCGATCACATGGCCTGGTTTGCCTGGGACGGTCCTGGTCCTGCTGCCCCAGTGTCGTGTGCTCTCCACTCAGCAGCCTCCCAGGAGGCAGGGCTCAGGACACAGCCACCAGTTTATGAGGTGCTCCAAGAGCCTCCGGGAGAATCCGGGCATGACTGCCTTTTCCCGGACCTTCCCGAAGGACGTTTCACGGCACAGGTTGGCCGTCCTCACTGGGGAAATCCATCAGCAGCCCCATCGCCCAGACAGGACAAACCCAGACCAAAGAAGGAAAGGCAGGAGTTTGCCTTTTTGTAAAATCCTGGGCAAGACTCCAAAGCTCCTCTCTCCGGGATCCGGGGAACTGAAGGGAGACGGGAAAATCCCGCGAGACCGCCACCTCTGGACAGCGAACCCGTGGCCTCTGACGCTGATGACGTCGGGCAACGTAACGGGCCCGTGGATGCATCGCTCGCGCGGCGCAGGGGTGACCGGGAGCTCTCCCGGGTTGCGCTCTTACAGCTTGGCTGGGTCAGACGAGAACGGCCGCCCGATCCGCAAGAAATCCTGGTCGGTGCTCCCAATCTTGGGGGACCCTGTTCGTATGGAGGGCCCGGCCCAAGGAAAGATGTTTCTTAGGGTAGAAAGTAAGAAAAGCCTAGACAAATATAATACTCTATTTTCTGGATTATGAGATGCTTGACTTTACTCCTGGAAGAGCTGATTCAGCCACCTGGGGCGTTAAATGAAGCCCGTGAGGGTCTGAGGCCTTGATGCCTGTCCAGCCTGGAAGACGTGGCAGCTGCATCTGTGGGGGACCCGGGGGGAGGGGCGACCAGCTGCCCAGCAGACCTGCCCCCAGTTCCCTGCCTTGGGCAGGAGGCTTCCTTCTCACAGAGACGCTGGAGGCCAAGAGAGCAGCAGAGAGTGACGCACAGACAGGCGCACAGCGGACACAATCGCCGCGAAAGGGACACCCAGGATCTGCGCAGGCCCTGCTCCCTCTGCGTCTGCGTTCAGTGCAAATGGGGTAATTCAACCTGGAGGATGACAGGGAGTTTCCTTTTGACTTAGAAATGCAGTGAACAAGCTACAAAAACTGCAATCGAGAAGAAAGTGCTTTGTCTCCCGAGGCTCTCCCAGTCCTGGGAACACCAGTGTCTCAGATCCTCATGATCCTCCGGGTCCAGATCCACAGGGCCCAAAGGGCAGCGCGCCTTGGTTGGGGAGGGCAGGACCGTGGGGGGAGAGGATGGCACCTTCCTTTAAAGCCCAGCTCTCTCTGCTCTCCACCGGGCCCTCCTGGCCAAGGGCCCCTGGGAGCTCCTTCTCCCTCCAGAGCACTGGGTCTCTGAGCTGTACCTGCGTCCAGGAAAGAGGTGTGAGCCTCTCCGCCCTCTGAGATGCCGGCAGCGGGCTTGCAGAAAGGGCTGGGAGGTGGCGAGGGCAGCCCACCCACCCGCAGCTGCCCCTGGGCAGCTTGGCGAGGCCCAGATAAAAGCCCAGCTGAAGCACCCACTCCTCAGGGCTGCTGTTTGGGGGTCGGAGGGGGGCTCCTTCTTTGGATAGCAGGGGAGATTGGGGAAAGCTGAGGGGACAGCTGTTTGGGGGGGGTTACATTCATTGAAGGGCACTGCTGAAGGCTTACTAGGCCTATACAATCTGTTCGCCCCGCCTCCCCCCACCAAAAAACCCCCACTTCCCTCTGGATTATACCCCTTTCACAGATGCGGAACCTGAGGCCTAGGGGCGGGGACCAGCTAGTACACGGAAGGGGCGGGCTCAGAGCTTGGCCTGTCTTACCCGGCGCCCCACGTGACACCTGCCAGCAGGACACCAAACGCGAGACCACCTCCCGTCCCCCCACACTTTCTCTTGTGGCACAAGTTTATCAGGAGTCTTATCTCTCGGATCACGTGTGTCTCCACCCTCGTATTTGGCTGCCGGGAACCCCTGAGAAGTTCCGGGCACGTGGGAGCCGCTGCTTCCTCCGCGGCGGGGCGCACAGGGGGTCCCCAGGGCGCAGCCGGGGCGCCTCGGGCCTGGGGGCCGCGCTGCGGCACTGCGCCGTGACGTCAGCGCCGGTGCGGTGACATCGGCGCCGGTGTGGTGCAGTGTGCAAAGCCCACTGGTTGGCGTGGCCCGGACACGCCCTCCCCGAGCGGAACAAAACGCCGCGCGGGCCGGGCGCGCCCAGCCCGGCCCCCAGAGCGCCGCCGTGCCGCCCGCCCGCCCGCCGTCCGCCCGCCGCCGCGCGCGCAGCCGCCGCCAGGTGAGTGCGCGCCGGGCCCGCCGCGCGCAGGCCGCCCCCGGCCTTCCGGCCCGCCGCCGCCCGGGAAGCTGCGAGGAGGGTCGCGAGGCAAAGGGGCGGCCGGGGCCGGCGCGGGCCGCGGAGCGGGGAGAAGCGGCGGCGGTTGGTTCTCTTTCCAGGAGGCGCGGGACTCCTCCCCGCCCCGGGCTCCCGGGACACAAAGGGCCCCCACGTGCCCCTGACCCGGGACGGCCAGTCTCCCCACCACCTGCAGGTCCCGCGGCGGGACAATCGGCGATTCTGCGCGCGCACTGAGCTCATTGTACAGCTGGGGGTGAGGGCGGCCGTGCCACCCCCCGCCTGCCCCCTGGACAGCGTGCCGCGGGCAGGGTGGGGGAACATCGAGGTTCAGGGCCCGCCTGGGGCAGCTGTGCCCCGAGCCCAGGTGTGAGTTTCACCCTTAGGAAAGGACCAGATGGCAGCCGTCCCCGGTCACCACCCCCCGACCACGTTCACACACACACCCCCCGCCCCTTGTCTTGGCGCTGCGTGGGGACCATCACCGCAGCCTGAAGGAAGCCACAGTGTTTGGTGGCCTCAGTCCCTGAAGCCCGGGGAGCAGGAAGGGGCTGCTACCAGCACACTTGAAGCAAGCTGCAGTATGTTACCCAACAGGCCACCTGGACGCAGGCGCCGTATCTGCTCTCACAGGCTGCAGAATATTCTGCAAACGCCTGTCCCATTTGCTGTGCTCTAAGCAAGACCTGGGTCTAGGCGGGAGGGTGCATGGGCTCCGCCCTTCCCTGGAGGCCTGGGCTCTGGCCACCACCCCTGCTCCTGGGCGTGGACGGACGGGCAGCCCCTGCCAGCTGAGAGGGCTTCACCTGGGGACCCTGTCCCGGCGGCTCCGGGAGGTCCAGTGGGCTCTCGTGCAAAGTGTGGCCCTGACTGACCCTCAATTGAATACTCAGCCGACCGTGGACAGGGGACTTCGCTTTTCATGCTCAGCTGCTTTGGGGGGTGGTTCGGGGAGATCATGACACAGGCCCGGAGCCCAGAGGGGCCACCTCCTGTCTTGTCCCTGGGCCTCGCCCCAGCCTTTCCCCTGCCCACCCCCCCGGAAGCTGAGGCGGCTGGAGGAGCTGGCCGCCCCTCTGTCAGCTCAGGGTGCAGGCTGGGGGTCTCTCCCGGTGGGATCGGGGACTGGTGTTGTGCCCCAGCTGCCCTCTTGCAGCCTCCTGATGTTCAGGGTGGGCTCGGGCTCTTTCCAGAGAGACTGTCCTTGCGGCTGGATCCGGCCCTGCACTGCCCACAGCCTCCCAGGGAATGGCCCAGTCCTGCGGGGAGGAAATCCGGGCGGGGGACAGGCAGGCGAGGAAGGAAGTTTACCCTGCAGAGGGTGTGCTGTGGGCCGGGGAGGGGGAGGGGCAGCACTGCCACTCTGGAGGGTCTGAGGGGGTGAGGGGCGCAGAGGGGAGACGGAAGAGCGGGCCCACCGCCTCTGCTGCGGCGCTGCCAATAAAACGTGAAGCGCAGCAGGGCCGCGGCCTTTGCCTCTGGGCCGTCCCAGCACCTGCCTTCCCAGCCCAGGTGTTTTCTTTTCTCAAGGCAGACACTTGCCTGCTGGTGAGTCCTCCCTGGCCGGGAGCGTAGCGTTGGCACTCGGTTGGCGAGCGGTAAATATTTGGCGAATGAAGGGGGTAGGAGCGGGCGGCTCGCGGAGCTGCCCTACCGGACGCGTGTGAACCTTGCAAACGGGGGCTCTGGTGCTCGCCGGTGCCCCTGTGAGTGGGCTTGAGGCCCAGGTCAGGGAGGAGAGGGACGGTTTCTATTTACTCTGGGTCTCCTGGTGGGAAGGCTTTTTTGAGAGGCTGCTGGAACGTAGATGTGTCTGTAAGCTGGCTTATTGGGAAAAGTTGGCTTGAAGAGGACAGAGGAATCCTGCATTAAACATTTTGAGGTGCTGGTGAGAGTAAGGGTCACCAGTTGCCACCACTCGGGCGTTCTGGCAAGTAAGAACTAGACAGCAAGCGTCAGAGCTGGCCCTTCCCGGAGAGAACAGTAGGCCCATGTCTGTGCTTGTTGGGCCCCAGGGACTGGCCTGTATCCTCCACGTGTGTGTTATCTGGGGCAGTCTGTGAGGTGGGGAGGACGCTCCCCGTTCTACAGACAAGACACTGAGGCTCAGAGGTGATGAGTAACTTGCTGGGGGTTGCAGCTGCCATTCAGACACAGGCAGGCTCCTTGCAGACCCACGCCCGGTCCTTCGCGTTACAGAGAGCTTTATGGTGGCTCATAAACTACTTAAGGAAGATGTGGCTTCACCTCGTGAATGTGGATGGAGTCCCGTTAGAACTCACAACCTCTAGGTCTTCCCTCTGCGGCATGGATGGGGAGGAGGAGGGGGCCCTTCTGCAAGTCGGGGCCTGGGTCCCAGGTGACACGCTTTCACCAGGTGTGATGCGTGTTTGAATTTTGGTGCCAGGTTTGCAGGAAAGAAAGGAAGCCTGGGAAAGAGCCTGCTTGAGGAAAAGACACACACACACACAGTGGAGCTGGGGGTGAGGTCGGGGAGGTGCCGGGTACCCGCAGGGGCAGCTTTGCTGCGGTTTCCCCTGGGCAGGAATTTCTGTGGTGGTGATGGGGCCGCACTACGCAGCTACCCAGGAATTTGTCTGACGTCGACGCTGAGTGATTGCCATGTATGGTAAGGAGTGTAAACACCGAGGCAGCTAGCACTTCCACCTCTTCCCAGGGGCCGGGAGGCACTGTCTGATTCCTGCGGCGACAGTGGATCAGAGGCTCCGCCTCCGCCCGACCCGCCAACCCGGCGAGCGCACCCGTCCTCTGCAGCGCTCCCGGCTGTCTCTACAGGAGCCGCGGGGCAGGGGCCTCCGAGGCGTCAGCTGCAAACAGCCTGTTTATAAGGTCTAAGGGCTCATGGGTTTTGTTTTTGCTTTTTAGAAATTAATCCAGGAAAATCGTTCAGACCTTTCCAGCATGGCTAACCAATTGTTACTAAGGTGACATCGTTCCAGATAAAAGCAAAGAAACTTATCTGTTGGTTAGTCTGTGAGACCTTGTTATGATATAGGACCTCCCGTGACAGTTTGGAAATACTTAAAATGAATTCTAGACACCCATTTCTACCTCGGTTGACCTTTGGACTTCTGAACCCCGGGGGTGGAACGCTCTGTTATACGAGGCGCTGGGGGGCAGGCACCACCCCAGCCCACTGCCCCACAAGGGCCTCGGGGCCTGGACTTGAAAAGACAGAACTCAGAGAGGGAGGGAGAGAGGGAGCCAGGGTGACAGTCGAGTTTTGGGAACCGTGGCGTCTGGAGGCATCGCAGCGCAGCGGTGCCGGCCGGCTTCTCCCAGAGGCTAAGTCACGTGCAGGGTACCCAAGGAATCCCGTGAAGCTGAGGCCGGGCTTGTACCGCATGTTGGCCCTTCGCCCCCCCTCCCCCCCAGCCGTGACCATTCCTTTCAAGGCAGGACTGTTTGCCGGGCTCTCAGATGGCACCTCTAAGACCTGGGCTCTGAACCCTGAGCGGCGGGGTGCCCCCGACCCCCGCCTTGGCTGGCCTCCTGATGTGGGTGCGGGGAGGAAGGGGCTGAGCAGCGAGCTGGAAAGGGTGACAGGTCCCCTGTGTACCTGGCTGGATACCACACAGCCAGGTGATTCTAAGTAGGCGGACACCTGATAGGTCTCTACCAGACTGCATGGGTGGGGACCTCAACTCTGTGCCCAGAAGTCACCCTTTGGCTCTGGGGAGCAAGAGATTTCGGAACGGGAGAGGTGAGCGTTTTCCACTGGAGAAATAAAGACATGGCATGGATTGTCAAGTCAAACCATAGATCTGAGGAGACGATGCCTTGCCTCGGACGCTGGCAGCCAGCGGTTAGGGGTGGAGCATCTCTGAGGTGGCTTCTGACACTTGAAACCTGACCACACTGAGGACGTCACCTCAGCCCGACTTTCACAAGATGTGGGGTGAACGTGGGAGTCTTGCCCTGCCCTGCGAGCCCCGTCTTGGGTCTCTGCTCTCAAGACAGAGGATCTGATGAGACTGCTGCACAAGGAGGAGGGGGCAGCAGACTGAGACGGTCGCCCGTCGGAAGAGTTCAGTCCTGGGCTTCTAGCTTCCGAGCGGCCCTGGATCCTGACATTTCCGGGCAATAGCTTCCCAGGTATTTCCGGCCATTCAGCAGAAAGTGGAAGCCTGGTGCTCTGTCGAGACTGTCGACATGTGAAGTGGGGCGAACCAGAACTCTCTGGAGGAACCCACTGCAAACCCAGAGTGGCTGATGTGACCACAGGGACAGCAAAGCTTCTTGGTCACCCAGAGCAGAAGACAAAAGAGTTGATGTTAAGACAAGTCTCTGCTTGCATCTGGGGTGGGGGGCGATTACACCCCAAGGCAGAGCAGGGCACTCGTCTCTAAGTCAAGGATTCCAGGGCCCTGTCTGGCTTTTGCTGCTTCTCAGGCCTTGTTCCCCACAGACGTGGCCTGGCTGGGGAGGAGAGCGGACGTCTGGCCCTCGTCGGGGCCCGTCCTGCGGGCGGTCAGGAGTGAGCCCTGACAGCACACCGGGCCCTGGGCCATCGCTTTGTAATTTCTTTCCTGATCCTCAGAGCAACAGCTTAAGGAGTCAGCTGATGGTCCGATTTAGAGACAACCACATCAAAGCTCAGGCAGGAAAGTAACTTGATCGTTCAGCTGGGAAGGGATGAATCCAGGTCCCTTTTTCCTGACCTCTGAACTGAGCCGCCTGAGCTCTGACCCAGAGAACATCTCTCCTCCCCGTCGGCTGCAGGGCCTCTGTCCTCAGAACTGAGAAGGCAGCTGAGAAGGAGCCGGGCGTCCCTGTAGGAGCTCCAGAAGGTCTGAGAAACAGTTTCCTTTTAAGGCAGTTGGGCCTCCTGTCCGCGGAGTCTGGCTGATGAGAAGATGGGGCTGGTGGGAAGGAGGGGCTGGAGCGGGAGCCCCCCCCCCGTTGGAAGGAGGCGGCTGGGGCCCCCCCAGCTGAGACTCCCCCCACCCACCCGTAGATCCCTTGGAGGGGTCCTCACGTGGGCGGGGGGAGGGGAACCTGTCCACGGGGCTGCCCGGGACCCTCCTGGCAGCGGACACGGTCACCGCGCTTCTCCCCAAGGCGCCGGGCCCTGTCCCTTCTCTGGGCTCCTGAAGGGGACCCCCACCAAGTGGCCTGGCTGAGGAGTGGCCCAGCCGGGAGGTGCCCCAGGCAGATTTGCCCATCCTGCCCTGCCCCTGGTTCCCTGGGCCCTGCTGGATGTGGGCCCGTGACCCAGAGCCAGGGAGAACAAGGGCGGCCTGTTGGATATGTGGGTCTCCACGAGGGAGAAGGGCTTTTGTGTCGGGAACAAAACACTGCCGGGAACAGCTCCCCACCACGTGGTAGGGGAAGCCTCCTCCCTTAGGGGTGTCCTAGGGGCTGGAGGACGTCCCCTGTGGGTTCAGGGGGTGGAAAGCAAGGTGAGGAAGGAGCCCGGGCGTCCTGGACGCCCCCGAGTGCAGCCCCCCTGAATACGATGGCACCAGCACAGTGACTGGGTGGCTGGACCCGGCTGGGTCCCAGCTCTGCTTCCTACAGCCTGGTGGCCGCAGGGGGGGGCGGCCTGGCCTCCCCAGCCCTGTGTCTTCATCTGTGTCACGGGCGTGTCCCCGGCCCCAGGTCGCCAGGAGAAGTGGATGGTGTTTGCAGACTGCCCGGCACACAGTAGGTCAGCAGACTCAGGGCAGGCGGTCTGCCCGGTGCCGCGGGCAGGGGTTTGGGGGTCGCGTCTAGTCACCTCGTCGGAGAAGCCGCATGGCTCCGTGTGAACCAGAACCTCTCCCAGGGCTCCCCTGCCAGTGGCCGTCCCTGCACCGCCCCACAGGGACCGGAGTCACCAGGTGGCTCAGGGGTCGGGGCTCTGCCCTGAGCACCTCCCTGGGGTCACTTGGTGGAGCGGTGGATGCCTGATTAGAACGGGGCTCTGCAGCGAGGGCGGGGTGGGGGACCGTTAGGCGGACAGAACCGACCTTGCTTCTCCCACCCGACTGTCCTTCATGGTTTGCAGCGCCCAGCTCTGGCTCAGCAGGGCAGGGGGCCGAGAGGAATGGCGGGGCCTCGGCGGCTGGGGATGGGGCTGGCCCTGGGGCTCCAGGAGCTCGGGCCTCGTGGGTTATTTGAGGAGGCAGAGCGGGGCCCCGTGCAGTTAGAGAAATCCTGTCCTCTGGGGGTGTGGGGTGTGCAGACGCCTGATGAGCTGTGGACGGTGCAGAGCCCCGGAGGGGGAGGCTGGCCCCGTGCAGGTGGAAGGCCCGTCCTCACCCACGTGGGCCTCCGCCCTGCCCAGAGGGCTTCCACACGCCTGGCCCCAGGCTGGGGCAGTTACATCACCAACCCTGAGCCAGTGTGGGGGGCGGGCGGTGCTTCTTAGTTTGTTTAACTGGAGAATCGGGAGACTAGTCAGCACGACGTCTGGCCTTGTTCTGGGGCTCGGTGATGCCGGGCAGCCCCCTTGCTGCTTTTCTCAGCTCTGCCCTCCCTGCTGTCAGCTTCATCCTGGGACGGCCGGTCCCCCTTGGAACCACAACCCCGGAGCCCACTGCTCCCCCTCCTCACTCAGGGGAGGGGGCCTTGCTTCCAGGACGTTCTCTCTGAAGATCAGGATGTTTTCTTCTCCGGAGCCCCCAGAACTCCCTTCTGTCTCCTTGGCCTGAAACGCATAGCTGGCCCCTCCCCAAGCCGGTAACCTGGGCTGGTCAGCTTAGGTCCAGGCCGCGTGCCCTGGCTGAAAACCAGGGTGGTTCCCAAGGAGAAGGGGACGGGAGCGTGGTGCCCCCTCCAAGGGGGTCGTGGTGGGCCAGCTGCGTGAAGGTGAGAGAGGGAAGAGGCCGGGAGAGGCGGGGATGTCAGGGTTCGGGGTGAGCAGGTAAAGGGGGCACAGAGCAGGTGCAGCTGAGAGCGGAGGAGAACCTCTCCCCGTTCTAGGGTTTGGGATAAGATTCCTCAGTGCTGGAGAGAATGGTTGGGGTGCCAGCAGCAAAAAATGGACAAGTCAGGAAAAAGAACACGTTCGGGAGAAAAGGTGACGAGCGCAGGCGGCTCGTGTTGAAATCGAGGTGCTCACGGACCATCCAGGCGGAGGGGCTCCCGTGGAACTGGGCGTACGAGCCTGGGCTCAGGGCAGAGGTCAGGGTCAGCGAAAGACAAGAGAGGAAGTTGGGGGTAGTGGTTTGGGACCTCAAAGGGGAGGAAGGCGATTTACCTGGAGATGGAAAAGCAAATGCTTGGCGAGCGAGTGTTTGCTGAGCCAGCAGACAGAATGGGACAGAGTGGACTCTGGTCTCCGGGCCCTACCGGCTTCCCCACCACACCCGGCCCGTGCTCTTTGCAGAGGTCTCTGGCGATAGCTCTGTCTGGGGAACAGGCCCTCTATCGAGATTCTTTTAGGCAGCTGGGGGGAAGGTCAAAGTTTCTTCCCGAGTCTCTTGGGCCTTGACTGTTTTCAGCTTGAAATAATCTGCAGGACAGGATGGCAAGTTTTGTCCCTACGCTGCGTCAGATGGGAAGCTCCGGGCGGTGGAGACCACGTCCCCTCTGCCCTTGACCCCGACTCTAGCTGCCGGCACATGCCTGGTACCAAGAGGGTGGGCTCTGGATGCCCCATCCCTGCGTTTGGCGTTCCCATGACGCACATCCCGGGGGGGTTGCCTCTCCCCTGCCCACCCTCCATTTCCCAGCACCCTGAGCCCTACTCACCCCATCACCCATCTTGTACCCGCAGTCGCTGGCGCCCCCCATAGAGCCCCCCCCCCGCCCCGCGCACTTCTGTCCAAAGAGCTGGGAGGGTCGCCGTCCCCCGGCAGCCAGGCATCTGTTGAGAGTGGTTGAGAGGGCCTTCCCTGATCTCAGGCTCTGCGGGCGTCCGTGTCTGTGCCGCTCGGGCTCTGAGCTGCAGTGTCGCCTCCCCTGTGCCTTGGATTCTTGCACTAATGATCGTCACCGCACGCTCAGCACGTGCCAGGCACTGAGCCGCGCCTCTGACGCGCCGTGTCTCGCTGAACCCCCGGAAATGATCTCTGAAGTAGCTTTTGCTTTTATCCCCGTTTTACAGATGTGGAAATCAAGGTTTAGAAAGACCAGCTCCCTTGTTCAAGGTACACACAGCCAGTGAGGGGCAGGGTCAGGGCTGGACCAAACCCATCTGGCGTCAGGACCCCAGCTCCGAACCGGTACCTAGAGCGTCTCAACGCTGTCCCAGGCCGCCTCCTTCCGACTCACCTGGGTGCTTGTAAACATTCACGTTCTCGGACCTCATCCTCAGGGGTCAGGGCTGGCGCTGGAAAATCTGATTTTGCAAAAGCCCCCCACCTCCCCCCATTCTAATGGACTCTTAACTGTGCCCTGTGTGCCTGCCTCCTGCTTTAAAAAAGAATGGGTTTTCTTGTGAGCTGTATCTTATATACAAAAGAGCGGATAAAACCTACATGAGGGGCTTCCCTGGTGGCGCAGTGGTTGGGAGTCCGCCTGCCGACGCAGGGGATGCGGGTTCGTGCCCCGGTCCGGGAGGATCCCACGTGCCGCTGGGCCTGCGCGTCCTGTGCTCCGCGGAGGGAGAGGCCGCAGCGGTGAGACGCCCTTGTACCGCAAACAACAACAACAACAACAACAACAAACCCTACATGTGTAGTTCAAAGAATAATTACAAAGGGAGCCTCTGTGTGATACCCACACATGGCTGGTGCCTTAGCAGCCCCCTCGGCGGCCCCCTTTTTCTCTCTGTGAGGTAACAAATCTGAGACAGTAGTTTGCGATACGCATTCCCTTGCTTTTCCCTATAACTCTCCCACCCATGGGTCCCTCCCTTGACGACAGAGTTTTGCTTGCTTGCGGGCCTGACACAGATCGTTTGTGTTTTATGAGTTCTAGCTTATCTGCTGCCTTTGCTCCAGATTCATCTGAGATGCATCCGTGTGGACGCGCGCAGCAGATGGCTCGTCGTCGCTGCCGTTAGGGCCTGTATCTCGTGCTTGCGTGTATGCTTTAGAATGCCGGGCACGGGGCTGAAAACGCAGCGGTCGCTCAGCGATTCCCTGTGGGCTCTGGGGTGGGAAGCCCCCAGGCGGCCGTTCGAGGAGGGCTCTGCCCCGCCAGCTCCCCCCTCGGCCTCTGTCCCCGGCTTTTCTGTTGTGGGCCATCTGCGTCTCCATCTCCCCGGGGAGTTAATTCCCGTTTCTGCGTCCACTTTCAGAATGCCGAACTGGGGAGGAGGTAAGAAGTGTGGGGTGTGCCAGAAGACGGTGTACTTCGCTGAGGAGGTTCAGTGCGAAGGCAGCAGCTTCCACAAATCCTGCTTCCTGTGCAGTGAGTACGCACCCCTCCCAGGCCCTGCTGTTGCCATGGGGACCGGATGGGCCCGGCAACACCCCCGGGAACTGGTCCCAGGGGAGGCAAACAGCTTGACATTTGGCTGGCACGCAGCTGGGCGGGGAAGCGCTTCAGGGCCTCTTTGTTCCTCAGGAGCCGTTTTCTAAGGGGAGGGCGTGAGCTGGCCCGAGCCGGAGGGGTGGCCGAGCCGGAGGGGCTGAGTGCGAGCCGCGAAGTCTCGGCCGGAAAACTTTCCGCTCACCCTCTCTTCTTTCTCTCCCTGCCGCAATCCTGGCATTTAAGAGGGAGACACTTTTAGCCCAAAGTTTCACCAGTCTTTGGACCCAGATTACCCCTTGTTACATGGCAACAGAAATCACAGATGCAGAGGACAAACTAGTGGGGAGGGGGAGGGCAAGAGAGGGGAAGGGGATTAAGAGGTCCAAACTACGATGTATAAGATAAATAGCTACGGGGTTATATTATACAGCACGGGGAACATAGCCAGTATTTGATAGCAGCTATAAGCGAATAACTTTAAAAGTGGTGAATCACTATGTTGTACGCTGGAAACTTATATAATACTGTATATCAACTATATTTCAGTTCAAAAACATTTTTTCAAGGCAGCGGAGGCAGCAGCCTCGCGGGGAAGCTGCGTCTAGGGAGGAGCTGGGCTCTCCCTCCCCTGCCCCTGCAGCCCGAGGCCTTTCCCCTCCCGTCCCGCCCGACGGTCTGGGGGGTAAGAGGGAGATGAGCAGGAGAGTCTCGGACATTGTCCCGACAGCCGGACCCAGACCCGCTGCGATCACAGCCAGGCAGTGGCCGCCATCCATCCGGGAGCTGTCTGTCGGCGATGCAGGGGATGCAGAGGCCGCGGGGCTGCACTGGCCCCGGCCTGGGCCGGGCAGCCTCCCCGGCCCAGGAAGTGGCGGATGCAGGGAGCCTCCCCATTTTCCTGAGTGACGGGGTTCATTGCGACCGAGCCGAGGTTCTGGGTTAGAAGAAGAGGTGACCTGCGTTTTCCTTGAGCCCAGGCAGAGGGGGAGGCAGGGAATTGTGGGGATAAAGCTCTGGGTTTCAGAACCAGTAGGTCAGGGTTTGGATGTGAATTCTGTTTTTGTTCTCTGCGTGGTGATGGGCGGGTTACTCGGTTTCTCTCTGGTTGTGCTTTCTCAATGTTACAGGGGGGATAACAACACCTACCTCATGGCGGCAGGGGGATGGGGGGGTGAGAATTAACAGGGAAGGGGCTCGGAAAACAAACAAAGCAGCTGGAGCAGTTGTGGGTGTTCAGTAAATGATAGCAGCTCCCCGACACACACACACACATACACACACACACACCACATACACACCACCCACATACATACACACCACCCACCCACACACACACAAACACACATACTCACATACATACACACAGCATACATACACACACGCCCCCCCACACGTACACACACCCACACACATGCTTACACACACACACACATGCTCACATACACATACACACACAACCAAAATTGAAGATTTACATTCTTAAACACTTCCTCCTGGGAGTTAAACACTGGGATTACCAGAGAATCCATGGACCTTTTCCTCTGAGGGAAAAAGATAAGAGTTCTGTCATGTAACTCTTTATCCAAGACCTTTTTTTTTTTTTTTTTTTAACAATTCAGTGATCTGAAATTCACTTAATTACACATCTTACATCCACAACCCACACCCACCACACACACACGCATGCTTACATACACACACACAACACACACATGCTCACACACATACACAACACACATACACACATGCTCACACACACATACATGCTCACATGCATACATACAACACACACCACCCACACACACACCACACACACACCATAACACACACACACACGCCCCACACATACAGTACACACACATGCTTACATACATACATACACAACACATACACACACCACACCACACATACACACACTCACATACACAACACACATATACACAACGCACATACACACATACATGCATGCTCACATACACACACATACACAACACACATGCACCACACATACACAACACACACATACACACATGCTCACATACACACATGCTCACACACACATACACATACATGCTCACATACATACAACACACACCCCACACACATACACACACACCACATACATACACACACACCACACCACACACACGCACACACCACACCACACACACATACACACACACCTCCCACATACATACACACACCCCCCCACACATACCACACCACGTACACACACACAACACCACACCACACACACGCATACACACACACACACACACACACACACACACATACACACACAGCCCGGGGGGATCCCCAGCGAGATGGTGTGGCTCCAGGACCCCTCAACAGCGGCTGACACTCAGCCTGTCTGGGAGGTATGGGAATCGGCCCCGGCTTCACACAAGTAGAATCGGGAGAGCTCGGCTGCGTTGCTTCCAGGAGCTCGTGGTCCAGACAGGCCAAGGGCCACCTGCTCCCTGGATGAGCATCAGAGCCCACCTGCTGTGGGCGGAGCAGCCAGAAGCCCCGCCCCCACGCAGCCACACCCTCCGGCCGCCGAGACTGACCAAGGGCTGCGAGACTGACCAAGGGCTGCGGGTGGCCAACGAGCTTGGGTGGGGCCTTTGGCCTCCAGCCCGGAGGAGGCCGCCAACAGCAGCGTCGTGTAATCAGCGGTTCTCTGCGCTCAGGACTTTTCGAGCTGTTTAGTTTTTTCAGAGGGAATAAGAGGGTTTGGCTCTGGCCAGGGGGAGGGTCCGGACTGCTGGCCCCAAGGACCCCTCTCTGCCCTCACATGTTGCTTTAATCACGGACTGAAACGGGCCAGCTGGGCGGGGAGGCCTGCAGGCCTGCCTGTGGAGGAGTGGCCGCTGGCCGGAAGGTCCAGGGAAGCCAGGAATGCGGGGCGCAGGGGGTGGTACAGGAAGGAGCAGGCAGGCCTGGGGCAGGGGTGGGGTGCAGAGGACCAGAAACAGTTGTGGGAGGTCGGGCTGGGGAGCAGGGCGGGAGGGCTGCTGTCGGCCTGCTAGCAGCTATAGGTCAGCCTCCTGCGTCTCGGGGGTCTCCGGCTGCGGCGGAGTTCCTGGGCGCTGGGGCTGGAGGGTGCCCCCAGTCTGAGCGTCTCCACAACCTGCTGATTCTCGGGGCCTAGAACAGTACCGGGCGCGCAGCTGTGTTTACGAGTGGAAGGAGGGTCCCTTCTCTTTCAGTGACGTGGGCCTAAGTGTCCAGCTGGAATCAAGAATGCAGAATCACCCTCAGCATCAGGGGACCTTCACTCCAGAGGCAGAGAAAGGACAGCGGGGTGTGGGCCTGGGTGGCATCAGGGACCTCAGCCCCTTGCTGGCCAGGCCTGGGTGAGTCCCTGAGAGAAGGTCCTCTGACCGTCCTGGTGCTCGCCTCTGGTTCCTGCTCAGGTTGGCATCCACGATCCCTTTCCTGGGGCCTGGGCTACGCAGGACGCTGCCCTAGACGGTCGGGGAGAGCAGCCTCCTCCCTGGGCCCGGCCCGCAGGGTACAGCCTGGTGGTCTGAGGAGCGGCCGCCAGTCCCCATCCGCAGGCAAGAGGGCTCGGCTCTGCAGGGACCTGCCCCGAGGCTGCTGCTTCTCCGAGCTGTAACGGCTCCCACCTGGGGCGGCGGCTCCCACCTGGGGCGGTGGTGGCTCCCACCTGGGGCGGGTCAGCCCCGTGGGAAAGCAGAGCAGGTCTGGCCTCTCCCCGAGGCGGCAGCTGCTGGAACGGGGCTTCTCCCCAGAAACGGGGCACCGGGCGCTCTCAGAGCCCCGCACGCCCCCAGCCTCAGCATCCCTCACCCGCAGGCTGGGGTCCCGCGCCCGGCCCACCCGAAAGGGCTTCTGGGCTGGCGGGGAAGAATCAGGCCTGGAGGTCAGGCTGGGCTCTGGCCCGGCCCTGCTTCTGGATGGTTCTATGAGCTGGAACTTTTCTGTGGGCCTTGGTTTTCCTTCCAGAAACAGAGAATTACTCTCTGTCTTGGGGTGGGGTGAGGGGGCCCTGGCCTCTCACCTGGGGCTGCCTCTACCCTGTGACATCTGGAGTACATTTTCCCAGCAAATGCACACAACCAACCCGTAATTAAGTTTTTCTGTTTGTTTGGTTTTTGCTTAACATGGTTTGGTAGAAATTGATTTAGGCCTTCCTTCAAAATTCCCCTTAATGGAGTTTCTGGAGGAGTCTACAGGTGCCCAGACTGGACCGGGGTGGAGGGCAGAGGCCAGGGCCTCTGGGAGAACAAGGCAGAGCGGAAGCCGGCAGCGAGGTCGGGGTGTCCCCCTATAGAAGCTGGGGCTCAGGCAGGGGGCCGCCTGGAGGGCTCAGTCGTAGACCCTGGAGTCTCCTCTGGGCTGAGCCCCTGGGTCTCCTGCTGGCAAGGTCGCTCTGAGGAGACCTCCCTTCCTCTCACTTTCTGCCTCCCCTCTGGTCTTGGAATTTCCAGGTCCGCTTGGGTCTTACGGGAAGCAATTCCAGGCCAGCTTCCCACCCAAGAAGGAATGTTGGAGCCCCACCCCCTGCTGTTCCCGCTCCCTGCATCCGGGAGCCAAGCCCTAGGGAGGGGGTGGCAAGGTCCATATTTGGGTCTCCTGAGTGCGGTAAGGACGTGGGGATCTCAGGGGAAGGACCAGAGGGTCCTTATTTAGTCTGAAATATCCAACCTGAGCCCTGGGGGCAGAGAGCCGGCCTTTAAAGGCAAGGGGATGGCTGGGAATTCCCTGGCTGTCCAGTGGTTAGGACTTGGCGCTTTTACTGCCAAGGGCTCAGGTTCAGTGCCTGGTCAGGGAACAAAGATCCCGTAAACCACACAGCGGGGGGAAGAAAAGAATCTGAAGGCAAGGGGATGGCAAGCTGGCCAGAGCTGAGCGGAGCACCTCTTTGCAGGGAGGAGAGGCCGGCTCCTCCAGGGGTTCCCCCGGAATCCATCTTCAGAAGCACGTGTTTGAGGATGTGGTCCAGGTGGACACACTGAATCCCAAATCTGAGGACCTTCGTGGGACCCAATTAGAGTCATAGGACAAGACCTGAAGGAGGGGAAGTCAGGTCTCTTGAGAGAAGGACTCGGGGGTTGGAAGCCGATGATATTTGGAGGCCTGACCCCCCGCCTTGTGTTCCCACGGCACTAACTCTGTATCACACTATAGGAGCAGCTGACGTTTATGATGACCTACTGTGCACAGGGTACTGTGCTAAGTACTCCCCGGGTGAGGGCTCATTTAATTCCTACAGCCACCTGTGGGGGAGAGGCTCTCATCCGCATCTACCAGTGGACACGCGGGCTGGGAAGGGGCGGGGAGAGAGATTGGGCTCTGGGCAGCTGGCTCTACATGACCCTGGGCTCCGAACTGTTTTACTCTGGGTCGCTGGGCTCAGCCCTGCTCTGAGATCCACAGGAAGATACAGGCGGCCCGCAGGCTTTCCGGTTTATCCCATTCCAGTCTCTTAGCCTTGGAGTCAGGAAATTCTTCCCAGCTCTGACCTCAGTCCCTCCCGTGGCAAAGTGATTCTGAGATCAGAAAGTGCAGATCTCGCTGTCGTGTGGAGCACAGCCTGTATCTCATTTCAAAGCCCGCCATGCCGGGCGCTTAATAAATATTGCCCTTCCCCTCTGGGAGCCTCACCTCCCCCGCACCCCTGCCCCCAGGCCTGTAGGGGTGTCCCTTCTGGATCCCATCTCCTGAGGCAGGAAAGCCCCGCCCTTCTTCCTTCCTTTCTTTGTTTCCTCTTCTGTCGGGACACATGATCTCTCTGTCAAGGGCAAAGTGAAGGCCCAGCAGGCTTCCTGGGGCTTGGGGTCAGTCTAGACTCCTGGCTCCTGAACCCGGGGACTTCTGAGGCTGCAGAGGACCAAGGAAGGCCCATGCGGTTCCTGGTGGGGGGCGGCTCGGCCAGCATCCTTAGACCCCCTCCTCTCTCCTGCCAGCTCCCTGGCCATCCTGACCCCGGTCACGGGCTCCCGAAAGATTCGGGATATTACGTGTGCAGGCTCGCAGCGAACCAACTCCCCGTACCCTCTTCCCTCTGCAGTGGTCTGCAAGAAGAATCTGGACAGCACCACCGTGGCCGTGCACGGCGAGGAGATTTACTGCAAATCCTGCTATGGCAAGAAGTACGGGCCCAAGGGCTACGGCTACGGGCAGGGCGCGGGCACGCTGAGCACGGACAAGGGGGAGTCTCTCGGCATCAAGCACGAGGAGTGAGTACAGCCCTCCCAGGTGTGGAAGCACCTCCTGTGTGTCAGGCCAGTCAGAGGAGCGGGGGTCCGGCAGGGAATCAAACAGGCCAGGCTCTTCCCTATACGGTGGAGCCGCAGCCCTTATTTTCATGGGCGTCAGAGCTGGGAGGGGCCCTAAGAATTCCTGGGTCCCGTCTCTTCTTTCCACAGAGGAGAAAACCCAGCCGGTCTCAGTGACTTGCCGGGGGCCCCTACAGCCAGCGAGTGTCCGAGCCGGACCAGCTTGCACCCCTGCTCACGGGGGCCTCAGTTCCCTTCCCCGGAATCACGGGGTGTCCCTAGGTCCCCAGCACCCACTGACCACTGACCGGCTGTGAGTGGAGGTGCTGGCGGTCGGCCTGCCAGCTCCTTGGCCCTGGCGGGGGGGGCATGGACGGAGGTGACGGATGAGTTCCCACATTTCGGCCGAGGTCACTGCCCCAGTGGGGGTGGTCGGTCAACAGATTTCTCCGGGAAAGACTCCCATGATCGGCAGGCCGAAGGAGTGGGGGGCAGAGGAGGGCAATTCCCAGCAAACGAGGGGTTCTGTGACTCCAGTGTTTTACCTGGGGGGCTGAGTGAAGTCTGACGTGCCGGTGAGAGCAACATCGTGCCGGCCCCTGGTGTGTCCATCTGTAAAGGGGACATGACCCTACAGGCCCTGGCAGCCACGGCCTTGTCACAGGCTGGGCCAGGTGGAGGCGGGGTGGTGCCCGCACGGTGCCAGACCCCCGCCCATACTGCTGCCTGTACGTCATGTCACCGCACGTCCTTCCCCACGCAGGGGCCCCAGCCACAGGCCCGCCACCAACCCCAACGCGGCCAAGTTTGCCCAGAAGATCGGCGGCTCCGAGCGCTGCCCGCGGTGCAGCCAGGCCGTCTACGCCGCCGAGAAGGTGATCGGTGCTGGGAAGGTAAGGCGGCTGCTGGGCCAGCGGGGCCGCGGGGACCGGGCCGGCCAGGCCCCTTCCTGAAGCGCGGCTTCCGGAGCTCTGCGAGTGCCACCCGGCTCTGCTCGGCCAGCCCGAGCCCTGGCCTGCAACTCCCTCCCTTGGTTCCAAAGCCCACTGTGAAGGGGGGACCTTTGTCCCCGTGCCTGCTTGTCCCCTGTGCCTTCCAGTCTCCAGGGAACAGCCTCAGCCCTGGTGGAACCGATTATTAAGCGCCTACAGGCACTTCCTAGGGAGCTGCCAATCTACGGGTGTCTCTAGAATCAGGGGCCGCAGACCTCTCAGGGTGCGTGGACACAAGCCCTGAAAAGAATATGCAAACTTTTGTGGCATCCTGTCTCTCCCTGGGAAGACGATCCATAGCATTCTTCAGATTTTCAAAACGATTTGTGATCCAGAAATGTTAAGAACCACTTGAAAATCCACATACATCCTGTTTCAGAGGATGTGGACTCAGAAACCCACCCATGTCCCTGCAGGGCAGCGCTTCCCAAGGTTCAGGCCTATCACAGCCTCCTGGGAGGCTGTCTTTTCTAACTGCCTCGCCTGCCCTTCCCCCTCAATATTCCGAGAGTTGCCGCCCAGGTCACCAAAGCACAGTGGGGTCCCCTCCCTCAGAGAGGCTGCTGGCAGGGGTCAGGATTTGCAGCCTGGGACCAGCAGTCGGGGACCGAAGAAGGCCATATTCAGGATGGGTGCCCGGAGGGGGTTTCTGGACCCTCGCACGCGGCTCGGCCAGGCTCACACGGTCAGCCGTGCAGCCGCGGGGCCTGGGGCCTGTCGGCAGCTTCTCTGGACCTGCGTCTTGGCCTCCGAGGCTTTTCAACCTTGAGGAGGGGCCGGGGGGTGGACGGGGAACTCACAGGTAGGACAAGTCTAGACCCAGCACTGGTGTCTGCTGGAGGGCTGGGGGCGCCGGGGTCTGGAGCGTGCTCAGCGCCCCGGACTCCTCGGCCCCTCGAGCACCGGGCAGGAGGCAACATGCGCGGGCCTGGCTGTCAGGAAGCCGGAGGGCGTGCAGTGGCTGTCGGGAAACCGGAGGGCACGCAGTTTCCTTTGTCATCTCCACCCCAGGCACGGGCAGCCGTTCGAGGGAGTCTCTTTGCCCTTAAAAGGCCTTGTTTAGTCCCGTCTGCTGCTGCCGGCCTCTGGCTCTCCCGGTTCTGCAGAGCTGTCAGCCCGCTTGGCTGCGCTGCCGGAGCTGGCGGCCGATCCGGGTCTGGCAGGCTCCCGCCAGGGGTGCAGACCCAGGCCACCCTCCCCGGGGAGGCTGTTGGCTGTGCTGCCTCTGAGCTCCTCGTAGAAGCAGGAGGGGCTTCTGTGGCCCCCAGGGAACGAGGCTCCTTGGCCTTGCCCTGCGGGTTCAGCGCAGCTCGTGGACCCTTCCTCCTTCCAGTGGTGCTGGGCGCCTCCTCTGTGCCAGGACCCTGCCCAGCTGCGCCACCCCTCCTGCCGCGGTGACGGCCTTTGGGCAAACCAGGCACCTGTTCTAGGACCCAGAGGCCTGGCGGATCATGAAAGCCTCCCCTGTGGCCAGGCTCCGTCAGTCTGGTCCTCACATCCGGCTGCAAGGGCGGCAGCGGTCTCCCCGTGAGGAGTGAGGAGGCCGTGCACCTGGAGGCGATGCCAGGGCGGGCCCGGAGCCCTCGCCGCTCCAGTGGCCCCGGGCAGGGCGGTCAGGATGAGGCTGGGGCGCCCCTGACCGTGGGAGCTGGGAAGCGGCTGCCTTGGCTGGTCCCGCCCCTGCTTGCTGCGCGCCCACCCGGCGCTTTCTCCAGGGGGTGGGCCTGGGGCCCCTGCGGCAGCAGGCTGCTCAGACTTGCCGAGTGCCTTCCTCCCGTCTGGGGAACGGCTGGGGGGCGGCACTCACCGCCTCCTTCCCGCCCCAGTCCTGGCATAGGTCCTGCTTCCGGTGCGCTAAGTGCGGCAAAGGCCTCGAGTCCACCACCCTGGCCGACAAGGATGGCGACATTTACTGCAAAGGTGGGTGGTCCCTCCCCCACGTCTTCCCTTCCTGGAGGTCTGGGGGCAGAGGGCCCAAGGCCCTGCTACATGCAGACCCATTCCGGGCCTCGGAGCCCATTCCAGAGCGTCTAGCGAGACCCTTTCCCGTTAGCGCTGAGGGGGAGCCCAGGGGAGGAAGTGCCTTGGCCAGAGTCACGGGCAGATCGGGGCAGGCTGGGGCAGAGCCTGGGCTCCAGGCTCCCAGCCCGGAGCTCTGGCAGCAGATGCCGCTTCTCCCGGGATTGCAGACGCAGCGGAACGGCCACCCTGTGGAGCCAGGGACCTCCCCGCCGTTGGAGTTGACGTGGGGGGGGGCAGCGCTGGTGGGCTTCCCTGCTCCAGGGGCCGGGCCAGGCGCTGCGGTTGCGGGAGCTACGGTGGGAGGGCCGGGAGGTGTGGCCGGGGGCATCCTCTCACCCCTCTGCTCTCTCTGCAGGATGCTATGCTAAAAACTTCGGGCCCAAGGGCTTCGGCTTTGGGCAGGGAGCTGGGGCTCTGGTCCACTCTGAGTGAGCCTGCCCGGCGCGTACCCACGCCTGTGCTTCCCGTCACCACCCCTTCCTGGCAGCCTCACGACCTCCGGGGTTCGTCCTCCCTTCAGCCCTGCACGCGTCACTAAGGACTTGAACTGGGGTGTCCGGCTCCCTTTGCCTCGGGCGTCTGCCGGAGGCCTCACCCCTCCTCCTGGGACCTGCCGCCCATCCCTAGCAGGAGGCCTTGGGGCTCGGGGTCTCCCCCTGGCCCTGCCCCCCCGCCCCGCAGAGCCCTGTCCCCAGCCTCTTAGCTGCATGTCTGTCATCAGTGGAGCCCAGCGGGCGGCGAGCAGGACCGGGTGGGGTGGGCAAGGCTGTGCTTCTTGTCTGGGAGAGGGGCTCCCTGGGGTCCCTCAGAGCCGGCCTGGGGAGTCCCAGCTCGGGAGATCCTGGGGGACATGCAGGCAGGCGCACACCACAGGGGCCACCTGCCCCGCTCCGCCTGGTGCCTTTGAGACTGGGGGCAGGTGTCCCCTGACTTGGGTGGAGAGCAAGCCAGGCCTAAGGGCCCCAGAGTCAGGATGTGGTCTGGCCTCCCCAGGCTCGAGCTACCTGTGGGACGGGGACCCTACTGAAACACCCCAACATCGCTGCGCTGTCAGAGGCCCAAACCTGAGGGTGCATAACTCTGTCCCCAGCCCTGGGGCCTGAGGCCGGGGCTCTGTCCTTAGCACGCCTGCCTGACCCTCAGATGTGGAGGGAGGTACACGCAGCCTGGCTTCACCTGGACACCCTTCCCCTGCCCCCAGCCTTCTCCAGCGACCCCTCTCTGGCCACGCCACCCACCCCTTCCAGGCCCCCAGGTCCACAGCGGCAGGAGGATGGGGAGGGGCCAGGCCCCGCTGCCCCCCGGGGACGGAGTGGGGCTGCCCTCCGGACCGTGGACGGCAGCACGGGCTGTACTCAAGCTGATTCCGCGCCCAGTCAATAAAGCTGTCAGAACAGAACTCTGGTGCCCTGTCCTGCTCTGGACCCCCGTGGGGCTGGGAGGGGACTGGATGGGAGTAACCGAAAGTTAGCAGGAGGTCTGGTGGAAAGAAAGTGGCCGCTTCCTGCTGTGCTGGGGCTGCTGCCTCCCCAGTGTCCGTTGTAACTGCACCCGCTGTCCTGGGGTGACCCGACCAACCCAATCCAGCTGCCACATCTGGGGGTGGGAACTGTGTGGGCTTGGAATCTGAGGGACTCAGCAAGGCCCCCAGACTCTGCTGAGAGCTCTTCCCAGCTTGGAAAGTCACAGAGCGAGAGGGAAACTCAGCCAGAGGAACGTGCTTGTCAGATCCAGAGCGCGCACTTCTGCCCGGGAGGAAGGCGGTGGGGTGCCGGCTGGGAGTCTGAGATCAGGTCCAAGATCGCTGTCCTCGGGCAGGGCCTGCTGCCCGGCTCACAGTTGGCCGTCTTCTCACTGTGTCCCCCCGTGGCAGGAGGAGCAGGAGAGCGTTTCCAGGGGTCGCTAATCCCACTCATGGGGGCCCCACCCTCCCGACCTGATCACCTCCCAGAGGACCCACCTCCAAATACCATTACCTGGGGATCAGGTTCCGACACATGAATATGAGGGGTGGGGAGGACAGCATTCCGTCAATAGCATTCTGTCCCCCAGATTCATGTCCTTTCCACGTGCAGAATTCACTCACTCTGATCCAGCAGCCCCACGGTCTTAACTCTACTTCCAGAGACTTAAAGTCTCACGCGGCGTCTGTACACTGGACGTGGGAGAAACCCCAGGTCTGAGGCGTCCTGAGGCAAATTCCTCTTCAGCTGTGAATCTGTGAAAAACATGTGTTCTGTGCTTCCAAGGTACAAAGGTGGGACACACAGAGGATAGACATTCCCGTTCCGATAGGGAGAAATAGGAAAGAAGAAAGGAGTGACAGAACCAAGTAATTCCAAAACCGAATGGGGCAAGTTCCACTGGACCACAAACCTTGAGACCAGTCCTCGGCCTCTGGACCCACCGTGGTGGGGCGGCTCCTGGTGGTCCCCTCACCGGAACCCTGGGGTGGGGGTGGCCCTCACACTTTTTTTTTTTTTAATGGAAGTCTTTTTTAAAAAAAACGTTTTTAGTTCTTTTATTTATTTATTTTTAATTTTAAAAATTTATTTATTTTTGGCTGCACTGAGTCTTTGTTTCTGTGCGCAGGCTTTCTCTAGTTGCGGCGAGCGGGGGCTACTCTTGGCTGCGGTGCGCGGGCTTCTCACTGCGGTGGCTTCTCCTGTTGCGGAGCACGGGCTCTAGGCGCGTGGGCTTCAGTAGTTGTGGCACGTGGGCTCAGTAGTTGTGGCTCGCGGGCTTAGTTGCCCCGCGGCATGTGGGATCTTCCCGGACCCGTGCCCCCTGCATCGGCAGGCGGATTCTTAACCACTGCGCCACCAGGGAAGCCCCTTGCCCTTGCACTCTTGTGATGGGAGTGGCGGCCCTGGTCTCTGAATCACCCTCTGGGCCACATCCCCCCATTGTCCTGGGGAACAGCACTCGGCTTCCTTGAGGGGCTGACCTGTCCTAATCTTATCGTAGGTCACTCAGCCTCACCCTGAGTGCTCTGTTTCTGCAGTAGGGTAGGCTGGGAATGTCCAAATCTTTAAGTTCTGCTTCCTGTGTGCTCCACGAGGCCAGCCTCCAGGCACTTATCTCCTCTTGCGTTTCCATTTCCTGGGAGGAGCCAGGCTGGTCCTTCCGCACTTTGCTCAGAGCTCTCCTTGGCTAAATACCGTTGCTCTCAAGTTCTACCTTCCACAAAACACCAGAGTCTGAACACGCTCAAGCCACGTTCTTTGCTACTTTATAACAAGGGTCCCCCTTGTCTCCCTTCCAATAACACACCCCTCGTTTCTGTCATCAGAATGGACTTTGTCATCCATATTTCTACAACATTCTGCTCAGAATTACTTCCTCCTTATTCCCTGAGACAACTCAGGCTTTCTCTTCAACTCTCTCTTCTTTCTGAGCTCTCACCAGAATCCCCTATAAGGGTCCGTTCACAACAATGTAGGTTTTTTCTAGCAGACATTTCCAAACCCCTCCAGCCTCTACCCATCACCCAGCTCCAAAGCCAGTTCCACGTTTGTAGGTGTCTGTTACAGCAGCAGCCTACTTCCTGCACCCATTTCTGCCTTGGTCAGTTCAGGCTAACAAAATACCATAAGTTAAGTGGTTTATAAACCACAGAAGTTTATTTCTCACTGTTCTGGAGGCTGGGAGTCCAAGATCAAGGTGCTGGCAGATTCAGTGTCTGGGGAGAACCCACCTCCTGGTTCCTAGACGGCCGTCTTTCTGCTGCGCCCTCACATGTGTACCTCACAAGGGGGTGAGAGGGCTCTCTCGTTTTTATGAGGGCACTGATCCCACTCACGAGGGCTCCTCCCTCAAGCCCTAATCACCCCCCAAAGGCTCCATCTCCTAACACCATCACCTTGGGGGTTAGGGTTTCAACGTATGAATTCTGTGGGAACACAAACCTTTAGTCTCTGGTGGGCCACCTCAGCCAGGTGGTCACTGGACTCTTCCAGTCCATGGAAGAGCAGACTTTTTCTAAATGAGTTCATCTGAGAGCTTGCAGTGTCCTTCACCTGAGGGATGCCTGTCGCATGTTTTGGGGCTGGGCTTCCCTGCCCACAGTGTGAATTCACGAGACAACAATAAGCAGCTGCTTTAACAGTAGCAAGGCTGTGCATCACGTCCACATGACCAGACCCAACAGTGGCCTTGACGGGCCCCTTCCCTGACTCTGGGAAAGGGCCCTAAACATACAAGATTGGTGTAGACCAGTCAGTGCTATAGAGCTGTAGGTAAGTGCAAGGTGAGCTCCCGGCGGGGCAAGGGCTCCGTCACCTTGGTAACATCTCTATGTCCAGCCCAGGATGTGGCCAACTGGACGTTCTCCCAGAGGGTTTGTGCATCAGGGAGGACGGATGGTTCCACAGACAGATCATCCGACCACCGGCTGCTCTGGGAGGGCCCACAGGAGTGGCCGGGATGGGCTGTCTGGGCCCCAAAGCTGGGAACAGGCTGCCCTCTGCTGGCAGCTTGGGGGCCCCTGGCGCCCCAGCACAAGGCCATCTGCCAGGCTCCTGCACTAGCTGTCAAGCCCAGGAACGCCGGTCATCCAGAGCAGCCGTGGTGCGGAGGGGGCGGAGGCACCTCCTGGGAGTGAAACGGGGTAAAGGCAGAGGCGGTACCCAGAGGCCGGTGGCTGTCCAGGAAGCCCCTAAGGGCAGCGTGGGGCGGGCAGCAGGGGAGGAGGGGGCTGCGGGTGGCGCCTTGCGGTAGGCCGAGAAGTGGGCGCCCCCAACCGCGTTCCCCAGGGTCCCTAGCACCCCACTTCCTGCACGTAGGTGCTCACCCCTGGAGGCAGGTGAGTTTCTCCCTCACAGGACTCGCATGCTCGTAGGGCCCTGTGGTCTGCCAAACCCAAATGACCCAAAGGAAGAGGGGCCGAGGTCTTCGCCCGTTCCGGGCTTTCTTCTCATTTCTGTGATGGCTGAGCGAGGTGTCCAGGGCCCCTCAGGCGATGCATCTGTGGGAGCAACGCCCGGTTTCCGGAGGGGCCACACTGTGGGCTCTTGGGGTAGGACGGGAAAGCATGGTCCCTCCTGGGGGGAGGCAGCTGAGGATGGCCGGAGGGGTGGGGACAGGGAGAGGGAGAGTGGGGGGCGAGAGCTGCTCTCCGATGCGGGAGGAAACTCCCCACGACTGAGCAGGGTCTCGTTCCCAGACCTAGAGGTGCTGACCTGTGGAGCAGGGGAAGAGCCATCAGGGATCAACGACTGGACGATTCTGGCCCCTGCCCCTCCCCCTCCCTGCCCCTCCCCTGCCCTCTTCCTCCTCTGTCCCCCTCCCCTGGCCCCCTCCCCTGCCCTTCCCCCGCTGGCTGTGCCTCTAACCCCCTGCCCCCCACCATGAGAACCACAGGGGGAGGCTTTAAATTGGATTCTCAGCCCCACCCCAAGAGTCTGATTCATCCACCTGGGGGGCCTGGGAATCTGTATTTGCAAAGCCCCTCAGGTGATTCTGATGCCCGGGGTCAGCTTGGCTGGAGGATCTCAGGAGGAGTCTGGCCCCTGGGCCAGCGCCTGCCTCCACCCCCAGCCTGAGCTCTGCACCCCACCCGGCAGCTGGTGCCACCTCTGAACAGGCCTAATGATTAGAGAGGACCTCCCGGAACTTGCTGTTTCTGTCCCTGGAGTCACCCAGGACAGGCCCACCCTTTCGGTTGACAGTCCTTCAGAGACGCTGAGTCTGCTCCTGGGCCAGGGTGGGTGGGCCAGGGGCAGATATCCCTGCCTCCCCGGAGTTCCCAACTAGGGCACAAGGGGCCCTGTTTGGCCATTTCATCGTCTGAGAAGGAGAAACATGGCCGGAGTGGGGCTGTCCCGGGGCTGGAGAAGCAGACTGGGGGCTTGCACTGGGTCAAGGGCGAAAAAGAAGCCGCCCCCTCGGAGAAGACCCCATCCTGCCGTGGCTGGCTCCCTCCCCGACTCCCGCTTTTGGACATTTTGGAGGTTTCATTCCTTGTCTTGTGCACTGAGTGCCGTGGCCTCTGTGAAGTCCTTAAATGCGTTCACTCATTTAATCCCCACAAGAGCCCTCTGAGGCCGGCGCTGTCATTACTGCCATTTACCAATGACCAAACCGACCGCAGCTTAGGATCTGGCTCAAGGTCAAATGGCAGAGCAGGACAGAAACGCAGATTGCTGGGTCCAGGCCCGGGTCCTGCACCACGTTCCTGACCCTCTGCTTCCGAAGAAACTGCCTCAGGCCGGGAGGTGTGGGGTGCGATGCTGGGACTGTAGCAATAGCCAGCACTCACTGAGCACATCCTATGTGCTCAGGCACCGGTCTGGGTGTTGTCTGACAGGACCCCTCCACCAGCACTGAGAAGTGGTCATCTTATCCCTTTATTCTAGAAGAGTAAACCGAGATGCAGTGAATCTTCTGTGGCTTATTCAAAGTCACTCCCAGGGGTGGGGCTGAGATTGGAACCAGCTGTGTGACCCTGGGCCCACCTCCTCCCTCTGGGCGTCAACCTCTCATGTGTGAATGGAGACTTTGGCCTCAATTAATTCCAGAGAAGTGCTGCTCAGGCTTGAGAAGCTGCGGGGGCGGGGGGGGGGGGGTGGCGGCGGGGGGGGGGTTCTTCGAAGGTGCGGATTCCAGTTCCGCGCGGTTGGGTGGGGCCTGAGATCCGGCACCTCTCTCGGGCTTCCAGGGGAGGGAGGTACGGATGATGCCGGGTCCCAGGACCACACTCAGCAGCCGGGCTCCGGGGACCCGCCCAGCTCTGAGGTTCTGCCTTTATGGGCCTGGGGAGACTTGCCCCAAGGCCGTGAAAATTCCGGAAGCAGGTTATGGTGAATAAAGCGCTTAGGGGGCATTTTCCGCTCCTGGCCAAGCCCCTGGCCCTGGGCCTTGGACACTTCTGCTCTGCGACCTCAGCCTGACCCCTCCGGAGGGTTCAAGGGCTCTGTCCTGGGCCACACAGTGTCGCCCCTCCCTACAGGAGGAGTGAAGGTGAGTCCCTGCTCACCCTGCCTCGTCCCAGAACACAATTCACACCCAGTATGACTCACTCTGACATTCCTTCCCACCAGTCGCCCGGAAGATCATATTCGAGAATATGCTAGGGGCTTCCCTCCCTCTCCTCAGCCCCTCCGCCTTGAGCCATCTCCTAGCTTCTCCTTGACCCCAGTCCCAGGCTGGACAACTCACAGCCTTCTCTGCCTGGTCTTGACAACGGCACTTAGAGGAAGGTCTCAGTTATCAAAGTAATACAAGTGAAAATTCATAATCCTCCCTATGAAACTCAACAGCAAGCAGGAAAACCCCAGCACCACGGTCCCCTCAGGTAGAAGGAACTCCTGGGGACATTGTTACCTTTCTCTCCATCCTTTGTCCTCCATCACGCCACTACCCCATGTGATTTTAATGAGGTCCTATGAATGGTTGCCCTTTAGGAGGAGAGGGAAGAGCCACCCACCAGTGCAGGAAATGTCAGAGCTGGAAGGGGACTTACGAATGCTGGGACAAGCCCCGCACGTGAACAAGGAGAAGCCTGCTGGATACCATTCTAGGTGCAAAGGCGTGTAAGCGAAGACGCCAAAAGCCAAGTGACTCTTGTCTCTGAGGCTGCGGGACTGGAGGAGTGGAAAAAGATACTTGCTTGTCTTGAATTTTTTACGGCAAAAGTGCGTTCAAGTATTACTTGCACTTCAAACACTTTGTTATTGTTAAAAGACAAAGAAAGCCATGAACTAGAAAGCATTCTGTGTACCCGAGTTTGCCCAGCTGGTGCCCGCAGGTTGACTGAGGCCTCTAGTTCCCTGGGCAGCAGTCAGGCTTCTTCTGATGATCTTGCCCCCTGACCCAGTGTCCCCGAGGATGAGGGTCATTCCAGGGAAGCCCCTCTGCGCCTAGAGCAGGGGCATCCAGATGCTTGGATGACGCGGGAAAAGGGAAAATTCTGCAGGCCCCGACCTGAACCCACAGTCTAATCTCGGCCAGACCCAAACTGGGAGCAAAGGCCTTCAAGCCCAGACTCAGCCCCATCAGAGAGGAGGCAGTGGGCGCTCTCAAGACGAAAGGGAGCCCTGGTGAATCAGGAAACTTATTGGGCTGGAAAGTGATTAAAGGCTGAGTATGGGAGGGGATTTCCACCGAGAGAGCCGAGCCCAGGAGCAAGCCTGGGCGGGCCGGCGGCAGGGCCGCTGCCCTGTTGACAGCTGTTGCAATGGTGTCCGTAAAACCCAAATCGCTGGAGACTTGAAACCGTGATCCATTTTTTCTCTGTTGCCCTTTAGAAAAACAGAGATCGGAGGAAACCCCAAAGCCCTAGAACTAAGCGCTCTACACCAAAGGGGTGTGGGCAGGTCAGGAGAAGTCTCAGGGAGAGGAGGGCGGGGAGGGACTGTGGACTGAGGTTGTGTGTGTGTGTGTGTGTGTGAGTGTGTGCGTGAGTGTGTGTGCGTGCGTGTGCGTGCGTGTGTGCGTGAGTGTGTGTGCGTGTGTGTGGTGCGGGGGGGAGCGGGCTGCGAGCAGACCCACTTTCCTGTCCCATCGAGGTGAGGGAGCTACCAGACCTCGGGGACCCGGGACTGCGAAGCAGACAGGGGAGGAGAAGAGATGCTCCCCCCGCCTCACCAAAGGGGAGACAACCGATCCCCCCAGAAACCGGCCAGGCTTTCTTACAAATCTAACACGGGCTGGGCGGCCTTCGTTTCATGGGACCAGGAAACTGAGGTCAGAGAGGGGACAGACTTGTCCCAGGTGTCGTGGGGCTGGGGCCCCGTCTCCCGGCTCAGCGCTCCGTCCTCCACACCGGTGGTTGGGGCGCATCAAAATCACCTGGAGGCTGGTTACAACACAGGCCCCAAACCCTGAGTTTCTGACTCGGCAGGTCTGGGGTGGAGCCTGAAACCTGCATTTCTAACAAGTTCCCAGGTGCTGCTGCTGACACACTTGAGAACCGCTGCTCTAGACCCTTGCTGTCCAAGTAGGTTCCGCGGAAGCTTCTAGAAAAGCAGAATCTCAGGTCTCACCCCAAACCTGCTGAATCAGAATCCGCATTCACAAGGTTCCCCGGGTGAGCTGTTTGTACCTTGCAGTCTGGAAGCACTGTCTGCACCGCATGGCCTCTTCCTTCCTGGGAGTCCAGTCCAGGCAGCCTGGGGGAGCCGTCCGATCCCAGTTGCCAGGGGTCTGGGGGAACCTGGGGATTCCCGTGTTTCCCAGGGCGGGGGATGGGCGGGCGAGCCACAGGGGTAGGAGGGGCTGCACACCCAGCCCAGGGGCTGCCCTGCTGTGGTGCCCACCCCCAACTCCAGGAGGCCCTGCAGTGCCCCCCCGGGGGAATTGCCAGGCCAGCTTTCTAGCTAGCCCCAGGGATTTTATTTTATTTTACAAATATACATAATACACATGTATTTAATGTCATGTATCCACCATTATAGTATCATACAGAATAGTCTCACTGCCTTAAAAATCCCCTGTGACCATCTGGTGGTTATTATTATCATTCTAAATAATATACCTAGACCTCTCCTTATTAGTTCATTCACTCTAGGTAGCGTTTATTGACTCCTGACAATGAAAGAATGGGAAACTCTGTCATTATCCCTCTTCCTCCTCCCAGTTTTTTTCAGTTACATTTCCATTTCATCCACTCACTCAGCAATCATGTGCTGAGGCCCCCCTGTGTGCCAGCCAACAGTCTAGGTGCTGGATCTACAAGGGTAAAGAAAGCAGATAAGACTCCCTGCTGGCATACTGCCTACATTCTAGTAGAAGAGACATACAATAACTAAGGAAAATATCAAGACCTGTAGGTGGTGACATGTGGTATAGAGAAAAGTCAAGCAGGGAAGGGGATGCAATATGTGTGCCTGTGACTGTGTGTGTGTGTGTCTGTCTGTGTGAGTGTGACTGTGTGTGTCTGTGTGTGACTGTGTGTGAGTGTGACTGTGTGTGAGTGTGACTGTGTGTGCCTGTGACTGTGTGTGTCTGTGTGTGTGACTGTGTGTGTGTCTGTGTGTGAGTGTGACTGTGTGTGTGTCTGTGTGTGAGTGTGACTGTGTGTGTGTGTGTGTGTGTGACTGTGTGTGTGTCTGTGTGTGCCTGTGACTGTGTGTGTCTGTGTGTGAGTGTGACCGTGTGTGTGTCTGTGTGAGTGTGACTGTGTGTGTGTCTGTGTGTGCCTGTGACTGTGTGTGTCTGTGTGTGCCTGTGACTGTGTGTGTCTGTGTGTGAGTGTGACTGTGTGTGTGTCTGTGTGTGCCTGTGACTGTGTGTGTGACTGTGTGTGAGTGTGACCGTGTGTGTCTGTGTGAGTGTGACTGTGTGTGTGAGTGTGACTGTGTGTGTCTGTGTGTGTGACTGTGTGTGTGTCTGTGTGTGTGAGTGTGACTGTGTGTGTCTGTGTGTGAGTGTGACTGTGTGTGTGTCTGTGTGAGTGTGACTGTGTGTGTGTCTGTGTGTGCCTGTGACTGTGTGTCTGTGTGTGAGTGTGACCGTGTGTGTGTCTGTGTGAGTGTGACTGTGTGTGTGTCTGTGTGTGCCTGTGACTGTGTGTGTCTGTGTGTGAGTGTGACTGTGTGTGTGTGGATTTAGACAGGGTGGTGGGTTCGACCTCACTGAGAAGGTGATGTCTGAGTGCAGAGCTGTGTGAGGTAAGGAAACAACCTAGAGATGCTGGGGGAGGAGCGGTCTGGGCAGGGAGGAGCCCGAGGCCTCGTGGGCAGGCTGGTGAGGAGACTGGCTGGAGGTGGGCGGGAGGGGGGGGCGGGGGCGTACAGGTCAGGAAGAAAGGGGCAGGCGCCCCAGGGCTGCCTCACCGAGGGGCCTCAGGCTCTGGAGGATTGCAAGCAAAGGGGTGATGTTTAAATTTGTACCGTGTTAATATACATTGTCTTTGTAAATATGATGATCTTCAGTGCTTGTTCTATGGACTGAGCCTCACAATGAATGAACACTAAAGCGAATTTATAGTAAGATTAAGTAAACATTGTAGAAAACAGCAGAGATTTTACTCCTTCCATCCCATCCTGTTCCCATCTTCCTTTCTACCCCGTCCCAGGCAGCCACCTGGAGTGGACCGGACGCCCTACTCCCCACTGGGGAGGCTCAGAGCACCTCCAGCCCGCTGCTCCCTGGGGCCATTTTGCAGTCCAGCCCATTCCAGCTGGATGCAGACAGACTGACGGTGCAGACCAACTTCCCCGGGGGGAGGTGCAGGGGCTGAGGGAAGAGCCAGCCCCAGCTCTGCCCGGCAGTCCCCTGTGGAGTCAACAAGTCCATTAGAGTTGAGTGAGTGTCTCCGGGGCTCAGCACTGCCCCAGCCAAGCCCCAGAGGCTGAGTGAGAGCTCCATTCCCAGGGGCAGTGCACCCAGGGACTTGGCACCCAGGGTCGGTGCTCCCCGGGGGTGGGGTACAGATGCCCGGGCAGGCAGGGCGTGCCAGCACAGCCCCCTGCACCCTCTGCCCCTCTAGATCCTTCTGAGGCTCAGGTCATCCAGCTTGAGTCTGAGCCTCTCCCAGATGGGGCCACCAGGCAGACACCAGTCTGGGGGAAAGGTTTAGAATGAGCCGTCTCCCCTCGTCCCCGGGGGTGGGGTGGGGGGGCAGGACTCCCAAGTTCCAAGGACCTACACAGGACACCGGGGAGATGTGAGGCTGGGAACCGGACATTTAATTGGTAACGACCTTTCCAGCAACAGAGTATGCCCTGCTGAATTTCCTCCCATGGCCTCCCCTTTACCCAGTGCTTCTGTCTTTTTTCGGCCCATTCTCCTGTGTCCAAAAGCCTGGCACCGCTCCAGCCAGGAAGCTGAAGAGGACAGTGTGGGTGGCTGGTTCACATCTAAAAGGAACGCTGTGTACCCAGATGCTTACAGAGAGGTGGTGTGGTGTCAGCAAAAGATCCTGGGTCCTCTCAGCCACCACACAATCTCATCCCAGCTTTGCCATTTACAAAGCTGTGTGACCTCATCTAGGTTGCTCGGCCTCTCTGATCTCATCTGCCACGAGACTCAAAACCACGTGAGAGCGCTCTGTAAATTTTCAAAGCCCATACGTTTGTGAATTCACCTGGGTCTGGAGACAGCACCAACGTGTCCCAGGCCCGGAGGAAGAGGAAACGACAGCGATAAAACAGTCAGGAACAGAGCTGGTCTGGAGCTCTGTTTCCTCGGTAGAATTCTGGATCATGCAGGACTGTGCTGGGTTGGTACACTCAGGAGATGCCTATGGAGGGATGGAGTGGGGGCCATGGGTGTTGGAGGCTGGAGAGAGGGCCCCAGGAGGGCATGGTTGGCGGGCAGGCTGAGACCTTGGGGGTCCCTGGAGCTGTCTATCTTGGTTGCCTCTCTTCTCTCATGGCCTGACCACTCCCTCCCGTGGAGGGGCCTTCTGGGAGTTAGGGGGTTAGCTGGCCCACGTGTGCGTGCGCGCACGTGTACGCATGTGTCTCCTGCGGCACACGGGCTGCAGAGCTGTGGGGGTAAGACGAGAGCTCCTGACGTGGGTGCTGCCGGGGAGGGCGCCCTCCCCCTCCACACTGGACCCTCTCTGTGCCTGTTAGGCTCCACATCACTGGGCAGGAGGGTGGAAACACAGGGTGTGGGTACAAAGAGGTCTTATTTCTATCATTATTACAAGTCATTATTCCCATAATAAGCTATTATTAACATGTATATGAATAGGTCCCTAAGAAATGGGAAGTCCTGGAGGAGCTGAGCAAGATGGGGCGGCATTAGGACCCAGGGAGCCGTCTCCCAGTGCCCGGCCGGGGTCCTCATCGTCCTCTAAAGTCAGTAAAACTGGGGGAAGGGGTGGAATAATTCTTTTTTTCAATTAATTATTATTATTATTTTCTGGCTGTGCCTCACGGCTTGCAGAATCTTAGTTCCCAGGCTGGAGCCCTCAGCAGTGAAAGCTCGGAGTCCTAACCACTGGACCACCAGGGAATTCCCTGGAATTACATTTCTTGAGACTCTGAGAGTTACCAGCCTCCGTCCTGGGCTTTTTTTTTTTTTTT
>NW_021145403.1:39150-40212 GCF_002837175.3 Physeter macrocephalus | reverse complement strand
GCACAGGCTCCGGACGCGCAGGCTCAGCGGCCACGGCTCACGGGCCCAGCCGCTCCGCGGCACGTGGGATCCTCCCGGACCAGGGCACGAACCCGCGTCCCCTGCATCGGCAGGCGGACTCCCAACCACTGCGCCACCAGGGAAGCCCTGTCCCGGGCTTTTCACAAATGTAATCTAACTTATTCACTAGAGCTCGTGAGAGAAGAATCAATTAATCCTCCCATTTGACAGATGAGGAAACTGAAGGATGACGAAGTTGCCGGAGGTGGGGGACACAGCCACCAAGGCGGAAGAGCTGAGGGTGGAACCCAACTCTACACAGCTGGTATCTTTACACCACACTCTCCAGGCAGAAAAGGGAGGGGAGCCTTCCTCCTGCCCCCTCCCTCCGTCTTCAGCTCAGCACCCGGGGAAAAGGCCCTTCTGGGGGCGGGGGGCGCGGGATCGGGGCAGGTTGCTCGAATCTGCGGAGGGGAAGCAACGGGCCCGGGTCGCGCCTGGCCTGGGCCTGAGTCCGCCAGGCACGGTCTAGGCGGGCTGAACCGCAGGCCCCGCCGGCGTGTGTGCCGAGGCTGCAGGCAGTGCCATTGCCGGGTCCGTGGGGAGGGGAGGCCGAGGGACCTCAAGGTTCTGCTCTCCTCAGCCGCACTGGATGGGGGCAGGCGCAGGACAGTGGGTCGTCCAAGCAGAGGCAGCTGTGGGCAGCCTGTCTGGGGCCCAAACCGAGACATCTGCGGATGGGGGAGGAACCCAACTTAGGCTCGATCGCCCGCCTTCCCCCGCCCCAACCCCAGGATCGGCCTCATTTTTCTGATTGCGCAACGCCAAGGGGGAGCTGGTCAAGCTAGGAGAGGGGCCGAGGCTGGGGGCCAGCACTGCTGCGGCCTGGGAAGCTCCAGCAGCTGTCTGGCAACCCCCATCCCGTGCGAGTCCCAACCGGTGCCAGTGCGCGGCCACGGAGCAACCCCCCTCCCCCCGGGCAGCGACCCCCTCACGTCTGGAAGACGCCCCCTCCTGCTCCCCCTCTCTATCCCCCCCCCCGCGTCCAAGGCCTGGGGGAGC
>NW_021145403.1:2468-39124 GCF_002837175.3 Physeter macrocephalus | reverse complement strand
GAATGCCCGGCGCAGGAGGCGGGCGGCGGGCGCGGGACATGTGAGGGCACACCCCGCGAGCTGCCGCCCGACGCGCAGACGGCCCGGGGAGCGAGCGGGCGAACGGGCGAGAGCGGGCGGGCGGGCGCGGAGCAGCGGCGGGGGCCGAAGCCCGGCGCGGGAGGCAGCGGGCGCGCCGGCCGGGCCGCAGGCAGAGGCGGCGGGGCGCGCCGCGGCCCCGGCCCAGCGCGCGCCCATGACGGCGGCCGTGCTCCGGGAGGGCGTGCTGGAGAAGCGCAGCGGCGGGCTGCTGCAGCAGTGGAAGCGCAAGCGCTGCGTGCTCACCGAGCGCGGGCTGCAGCTCTTCGAGGCCAAGGGCGCGGGCGGCCGGCCCAAGGAGCTCAGCTTCGCCCGCATCAAAGCCGTGGAGTGCGTGGAGAGCACCGGGCGCCACATCTACTTCACGCTGGTGACCGAGGGCGGCGGCGAGATCGACTTCCGCTGCCCGCCCGAGGACCCCGGCTGGAACGCGCAGATCACCCTGGGCCTGGTCAAGTTCAAGAACCAGCAGGCCATCCAGACCGTGCGCGCCCGGCAGAGCCTCGGGACCGGGACCCTCGTGTCCTAGACCGCAGGCTAACGGCTTCGCTTCCCGCGGCCGTGGACGCGGTGTCGTGGGGCGTGTCAGGTGAGTTCCTGGGGTCTGAGCCCCCCTTCCCTCTTGCCCTCCCGCCTCCTCTTTCCCCCTCGGAGGAAATGCCCGCCCGGTCCCCCCCGCGCCAAGCATGCCGCCCCAAAGCTGGCCGTCCTAGGGCCAGTGGGGAGGGAAAGCCCGGGAGTCGACCCTGGGTGCCTGGGCCTGGGGCCAAGAGCCGGCCTGCCCCCGGGGTGCCGGGCAGGGGTCCTGAATGTGCCCGCAGCGCCTGAGAGGCAGGCGGCAGAATGAGCGTCACCCCCCCAGGTTGGTTCTGCCCTGACCCAGGTGGAAGAGGCTGGCGGCGCAGACCTTCCGGCGGCTGGGCCTCTACCCCCACCAAGGCCGGGCTCCTGGGCTGTGGCCTTCAGGGAGCTGGGGAGGGCGGCGGGGGGGGGGATGAGCTTGCCCCCCACCCCTGTCTGCTGCAATGACGCTCACCCTGGAGCCTGACCGTGGCATTGAGGCGGGAAGACAGCCTCCCTCAGTGGCAGGCTTCTCAGGGTTGGGACCGGAACCAGGGAGTCCTAGTTCCCGAGGTGGGACCTTGGTGGGAGCTGGGCTGGGCCTGGGAGCTCCACTACCTGTTCTCGGTGGTGGGTTTTGGGTCCTAGGGCTGAGCCGTTGGGAAACCGGGAGATTTGGGGGGTGTGCAGGCCAGGCCGTTGATGCCAAGGAGGGTGGGCCTGTCCACCTGCCCCAGAGTGCCCGCCATGCTGGCTGGGCCGAGAAGGGTAGCTGGAGGAGGGGGTGGGGGCGGGTTTGTGGTCAGCAAGCCTCAGGGGAGGGGCCGGGAATAGAACCTAGAAGCTGTGGCTCCTGGCCCCGTGCCCTCTTCCCCAGATGCCGCTCCCTCCCGGGGGAACCGGGCGCAGGTTGAGGAAGGATCTACTTGTCATTTCTCCCGTGGAAACCTGTATCCCCCCCGGCCCCACTCTACCACCACCCTCCTGACTCTCCCTGTCCTGCAGCTTCTCACCTCGCCAGGTAGGGTCCACTGAGCCCGGTGGTCGCTCCTGCACACCCCCGGCCCTCCTGTTAACTGCCTCTCAGGGGGCAGTGAGGGGTCGCCGAGAGGCCAGGCAGGAGGCAGACCTGCTGTCCTTGGAGCTGTGATCCTCTTTGATCCCCCAGGCCTCAGAGGCAGGGAGGAACAGCCTCCTGCCGTGATCACCGGGTGTTGTACCAGTGCTGTTTTCTCCTGAAACGACGGAGCAGGCTGGGAAGCTCTGGTACAAACAGCTACTGGGGATACTCACCACCCCAGTGCCTGCCCTGCCCTGACTGCTGTTCTTTCTCGCCAGCTTCCGTGCCCCCTTTGGCTCGTGGGGTGTGACTGTGCGCCGTTTGGTGAGGCAGAGGCCGTGGACACGTGGAGGAGGCGTTGGAGCGTAAGGGGCCGCCGGGGCCGGGGAGCAGGTCAAAGGCCCTGAGGGGCTGAGGGTGAAGATCCAGCCCCCCGGTACTCAGACTCTCAGGACGTACCGGCTCAGGACCTTCCGGCCACCGGCCTGGCCTGGCCTCCGAGATCGTGATGGAGAGCTGGCCTCCGAGATCGTGATGGAGAGCTGGCCTCCGAGATCGTGATGGAGAGCTGGCCTCCAAGCCCCCTCCCGCCGCGGCCCTGCATCTCTCCTGCAGACTGCTAATCAGCCCCCGGCTTGGTGCCGTGCCTGGAGGAAGGCTGTCCCCCGGGAGCGCTGAGCCAGCGCCCCAGGACTCGGGAGGCCAGGCTGGCGCTCAGAAGAGGAGCCGCCTGGGCTCGCCTCTGGCTTTACTTTGGCGGGGGTAGCTGATGGGTCTGAGGCCCACACCTGGGGGTCATCTGCTGCTTGGGTCCTTCTGGGACCCCCACCCATCCAGGCCTCTCTTTGCACAGTTCTTGCCCTCTCCTGCCCCTCTTCCCCCGCTGCGGTACTAGGCCTGGAGGTGGCGGGGTGGGGGCGGGGTCAGCCATTACCATTTCACGCCCGTCCACAAATGCACATGCCCTGCAAAGGGCAGTGACCACACTGTTCGCTTGCTGAGTGGAATTCTTTGCCCGCCGCTAAGACCTGGTGCTTGGAGCATCTGTGTCCTCACCCCACTTTCCCAGTCCACACCCCATCCTGAAATCTCCAGCCTGGGGAGGGAGAGACCCTGCACCCCAGGGGACATGGACTCAGAGGTCCTAGAGGAGGGACCATGAGGCCTGCACGGGCCACCTCGGTCTCGAGAGGTGCCCCTCTGCCTGCTCTCCCCGGGGGGGCGGCTCTGCATTCTGGGTAGGGCCTGTCTCTGTCATTTACACACTTGGGCCTTGTACGTTAACACCGTAAGTCTTCTGTACGGGATGGTTGAAAAGGAATAATTTCAGCAGTGGGGAAAGCGAGCTACAGAGACACAGCTGGCCTGAGTTACACAGAAACTGCTGATCGGGTGACCCACGTCCGGCCTCCCCTGTCGCCAGGCGGTGGCTGCTTGGCAGGAGCAGGGAGGCCGAGTGTCCCCTGCAACGAGTCGAGGTCCCTCAGTGCTTCCAACCTGTTGGTTCCCCATCGGATTCCTCCTCCTGTCCAGTCACGATCTCTGTCCTTTGTCCCCGTCCCTCAGAGTCCTCTGCGGCTTCCTGCTTATCTGATATGTGAACTACATCTTACAATCAAATAAGAACTTACAAGTTACCAAGGAATTTTTACAGATAATCTCATTTATGATCTCCTTAGGCTGCATACCCAGCCCACGCTGGCAGATAAGCATCGTGCCATCACCGTCCGTGCCAGCTAGTGTGCTGTGATCGATTGGTGATGTCTGCCGTGAGCTTTGGGAGAAAGGTGGGGAGGTTGGCAGCTCGTGTATATATGTGGGTGGAGGAGGTGGGGAGAGCACGGTGTCTGTCACTGTTTCCTTGATGCAAGCTACATGAAAGGCTTAGCTTCTCCATCCTGCTCTAAAACAGCAGCCGCTAAACTAGAATCCTAAATAAATAAATAAATAGAAATAAAATAGAACCCTTGCTCTTTCCATCGAGCCCAAAGGCGACTTTGGGGATGGTGACGGTGAGGATTCAGGGAGGCGTGCAGACACTCAGACGTGGAGCGTGTGTGTGCGCAGGGGAATCGGGGTGCGGGACACACCCGTCCAGCAGACGTGCCAGTGCCTCTCGCAGCGCTGGGCGCTGGGGCGCGGAGATGACGACACACCTGATGTGAGCCCAGAGCCCAGGGCGAGGAAGGGCCTGCCGTGCCCGTGGAGGCGTGTGAGCACCACGGGCAGCGCCCTCCTGCCCGGCACTGTCCTGTCCTCGGCGGGGCTTGCAGGGGTGGTTCTGGAGCTTGCCTGCTCCGGACAGCAGGGGGCACAGCCAGTGTGGGATGTCTGCGGGGGCACACGCAGTTCCGGGGGGAGCGGGCTCCGACTCCTGGCCCTCCCTGCTTTTTGGGAGCAGCCAGCCCTGTTGGTTCCAAGTTTGCTTTGGTTCCTATCGAAACCCAGCTTCGGCTGCTCCCCTTGCTAGGAGGTCCCAGCCCCTCTAAAGGGGGTGCTGCTGCCGGACCCCCAGCACAGACCCTGGAACAGACTCTCGGCTGACACCAGTGCCCGTGGCAGGTGTTGGGATGGGGATAGTCACTCGAGCCCCGTAGCCGCTTGGAGGCGCCAAGAACTCACGGCACGGGGATCGGGGCTTGCGGGGTGAGCTTCGTTTTTTAAAAGATGTGTGACCTCTCTGGGGTGTCTCTCTGCCTCCTGGGATCAGGGGTGTCCTCGCCACTCTGGTAAGGAGTGCTCGGCTGGACCACAGAGCAAGGTCAAGGTCTTCCGGGGGCACAGAGGCCCCGACGGTGCCAGCAGACATGCACGAGATGGAAAAACTTCGCTCAGTTGGGGCCCGAGGATGCCGTCAGGCCAGGGCGGGGCAGTCGCCACCATCTTTCCATTTGCCTCCGCAGCCAGGGCTCACCCCTGCCCGATCTCTGAGTCATCAATGGGAAAATGAGACGGGGCAAGTCCCAGCCTGGCGGCAGCTGGGAATCCACTGAGGCCGGGTGGGGAGGCGGGGGAGAAGGGCCTGGCTGGCTCCAGTCAGGTGAGCTGGGCTGGGGGCTGAGGCTTTGGCAAGAGCCAGCCTGTTGCAGGGGATGGGGACGAGTGCAAAGAGCTGCCTGACGCAGAGGGTCTACGGCAGGAGGGAGCGGGCGTCGCGCCCGTGACCCTGGCGTCTGGCCTTTCCCGGAAGCTGGGGCGTAGGGGCACCTTGGCGGCCGCCCCCCCGGGCCCGGGCGCAGGGACCCCGGCAAGACTCTGACTCGCTGTGTGCAGGGCTGCCAGGAGGCTGCGCGTGAGCCCGGGCTGACCTCCTCCGGCCGCCTGAGTGTCCCGCCCGGGACGCAGTTCACCCTCCCGATTAAAACCTCCCGAGGTTTCCCCGATGCACAGGGAGGAAGTCCCAGCTCCCAGGGAGTGTGCCCTCCGAGGTCAGGGTTCTTTCCAGTGTCCGTCCCCACCGTCCCCAGCCGGGCCCCCTGCGTGGGAAGCGCCAGGTCCCAGGACTGGTTTGGGGGGCCTTTGCTCACCCCACACCCCCCGCCGTGGGGAGCCTTCCCGCTCAGTCCAGGCCAAGGAACTGCTCTCTGCTCCTCAGCCACGGCTCTCCCGTCACCACACTGCCTGGCGACAGTCGGTCACTCCCGTCACTTGTGTGTTCCGAGTTCCTGGGACGAGGCAGGCGGCTCATCATCACGACGGCAAACGGTAACCGAGCTTGCTCCGTGGGCACTGACCCACGGTCAGCACGAGGGAGTCGTGGAACGCCCAGCCGCTGAGGTTGTGGATTAGGTTTTATGTTCAGAAACTGAGGCCCAGAGAGGTTATGTGACTTGTCAGGAGTCACACAGCGGCTAACTGGCAGAGGAGCCAGGATTCGACTGGGCAGCGGGCCTCTAGGTGTGTCCTCTGAATCCACACCAGACGAGTACTTCTCACAGGATGAGCAGGTGAGTGACAGAGTGAGTTTGCCCGCGATTTCCTGGGAGAAGGGGGCTCACGGGCGGGCACGGAGAGTACGCACCGAGGCCTGGGGGCCGCGTGAGGGCCAAGAAGGGACCCTCCGCAGACTCAGGTGGAGGAGGCTGCAGGGGTGGAGGGGTGACTGCAGCCAGGCCTTGCAACAGGAGGAGACACAGGGAGGTGCCCCCGGGTTGGGAGGACCTGTGGGTGCCCACGGGATCAAGGCTGGGGCAGGACCCCCTGGAACAACGGAGGGACCCCGGGTCGGGGGAGGGGCGTGAGACCGCTGGGGACGGTGCCGGTCCTGTGTTGGCCCAAATGCTGTTTGTCTCATCCCCTGGGTACAGGGACCCCATCCTGCAGGGACAAGGGCTCTGGGCTCAGCAGACGTGACCCCATGTAGCAGCACCCGGGTCCCAGAGCCCCACAGGTAGGGCTCACCCCCCTGCTGGGGCGACCGGCCATCCCAGCTTGCCTGGGACTCTCCCGGTTTTAGCACTGAAAGCTCTGTGTCCCCAGAAGCCCCTCACTCCTGGGCACTCGGGGACCGTTGGTCACCCCCCTCCCAGCCCTGCCCAGGGTCGGGAAGCCTGGCCTCTCCCACCCTCCCCATCTCAGCAGTCAGCCCCGCCCACAGCCCTCGGCCCTGAGAAGGGACCATGCAGAGCCCCGGGCTGTGAGCTACTGTGCAACGGCCCACGGGCTCCTCCGTCCCCCACGCTGGCGCCAGCAGACTTTCCTGCCGTCCTCAGAGGACGGTCAGGGCCCGGCTGCAGGGAGGAAGGAGAACCAAGTGTCCTCGGGGCTCTCCAATCAGCTCCACCCCTGCTGCACCAGTGCCGAGCCTGCGCCACCTGCCGGGTACTGGAGCCGGAGCAGGCAGACTGGACGGGGAGGAGGGCTGCGCGGTGGGGGCAGAGCTCGAGGGGTGTGACGGGATGCAGGGACCGTTTCAGGTGGTCCTTCCAGGGGGTTAGGAGTCTGACTCTCAGGGGGCGGGGAACGCACAGGGGGAGACCTGGCCTGGGCAAAGTTGCCAGGGCCGGAAGAGGTGAGGTGGCACAGGGCCTGGGAGCACAACAGGTGAGCACAGAGGAGGTGGCTGCCTTGGAGCTCCTGGCCGTGATCTCCGCTTCTCTCTCCAGGCAGGGGGGAGCCCATCTCAAAGCCCCTGTTCCTACACACACACCCCTTTATTGTATTACATTGAAGAAAAATGTGAAAGGACAGAAAATTATAACGAGGGAAACAAATATCATCTCTGTGTTCCCATCTTCGAGATAATCTTTGCTAGCATTTTGGTAGATTTCCTTCTACATTTACTCCTATGCAAATATATATGTAATATATAATTATTATATACGATTTATATTATGTAATTATTTTTCACACATGGGTCGTTATGTGTATTATATCTTGATTTTTTATGTATTAACATATTGTGTTATGAGGCCCTGACATTAAATATTTTAATGCCTGTATATTATTCTATTATGTTTATATTATTTATTTGACATTCAATCCCTCATTCGTTGGATCCCCATGTGTTTTTGTTTTTTCCTTTGTTATATATAAGGCTGCAACGAACGTTTGCCTATTTAAATCTCTGTGTCTGGGGCTTCCCTGGTGGCGCAGTGGTTAAGAATCCGGCTGCCAATGCAGGGGACACGGGTTTGAGCCCTGGTCCGGGAAGATCCCACATGCCATGGAGCAGCTGAGCCCGTGCGCCACAACTACTGAGCCTGCGCTCTAGAGCCCGCGAGCCACAACTACTGAAGCCCGCGCACCTAGAGCCCATGCTCCGCATTAAGAGAAGCCACCGTAATGAGAAGCCCGCGCACCGCAATGAAGAGGAGACCCGGCTCGCCGCAACTAGAGAAAGCCTGCACTCAGCAACGAAGACCCAATACAGCCAAAAATAATAAATAAAAATAAAATAAATTTATATATAAAAAAAGAAATATTTAAATCTCTGTGTCTCTGGATGTTTTTTAAAAATAATTCTTTTTTTTTAAATTTAAGTTTTCTTTTTTTAAAAATCAAAGTATAGTTGATGTACAATATCTATTTATAGTTATTATAAAATATTGGCTGTATTCCCCGTGTTGTACACTATGTCCTTGCAGCTTATTTATTTTATACATAACAGTTTGTACCTCTTAATCCTCTACCCCTATTTTGCCCCCACCTTCCCTCTCCCCACTGGTCACCACTAATTTGTTCTCTGTATCTGTGAGTCTGCTTCTTCTTTGTTACGTTCGCTAGTTTGTTGTATTTTTTAGAGGCCACGTATAAGTGCCATCATGCAGATTCTTTAGGAGAGTTCTTAGAGCGGCACGGCTGGGCCCGCTGGAGAACAGGGTGGGTGCCGGTGAGCTGCTTCAGAAGGGCTGGTGGTGGTCGCAGAGGAGGGAGACCTGGGGGCAGGGAGAAGGGTGTGGGGAGCCTTGGGGGGGCTGGGAGGAGTCCGGGAGACGGTGGTGAGATGGCAGCCGTTCAGGAAATGCCCGTGTGGGCAGTGACTCAGGTCACCCACAAGCAGGCGTGCTGGTGGCCGCTGACCACCAAAGCGCTAATCATAGCCGCGAGGGGGAATCCCGCCGTGTCTTTTTGGCCACGCTACTTGGCTCCCATTAAAACGGAGACGATGATGGTCTGCTTCCTGGGTCACTGTGAGACGTGGTGGAGAGAGTGCCTGTAAGGGACACAGCACGCAGATGGTGAGCACAGCCGCGTAGAAATCCTCTCCGCGACCTTGCCCGCCTGATCCCCATTCGGGGGGAAGCCGCGTGTAATTAACGTACTCAGGACCGACATCGAGCCCTCGGGGTGCGGCCTAAGTTGCACACAGACCCTGCCAGACGCACACAGACTCTGCCAGACTTACCACCTGTCCAGACGAAGAAGTGCCACCAGGAGGAGCGGAAGCAGGGCCCAGGGTGGGGGGGCCCAGGCTCTTCCCACTGCTTCCGGGGCCCCCTTGGTTAGAAGGAGGCTGGAGAGAGAGAGAGCAGGTCAGGATCTGTCAAGATTCCTCGTCATTAGACTGAGCTGCGCCGCCACGATCTCCATCGGCACCGCTAGCCAGGCTGCGCTCCAGCGGCCCAGAGCCCTGCACACGCACGCACACACACGCACGCACACACACGCACACGCACACGCACGCCCACAGCCGCGTAGAAATCCTCTCCGCGACCTTGCCCGCCTGATCCCCATTCGGGGGGAAGCCGCGTGTAATTAACGTACTCAGGACCGACATCGAGCCCTCGGGGTGCGGCCTAAGTTGCACACAGACCCTGCCAGACGCACACAGACTCTGCCAGACTTACCACCTGTCCAGACGAAGAAGTGCCACCAGGAGGAGCGGAAGCAGGGCCCAGGGTGGGGGGGCCCAGGCTCTTCCCACTGCTTCCGGGGCCCCCTTGGTTAGAAGGAGGCTGGAGAGAGAGAGAGCAGGTCAGGATCTGTCAAGATTCCTCGTCATTAGACTGAGCTGCGCCGCCACGATCTCCACCGGCACCGCTAGCCAGGCTGCGCTCCAGCGGCCCAGAGCCCTGCACACGCACGCACGCACACACACGCACGCGCACACACGCACACGCACGCGCACGCACACGCACGCACACGCACGCCTGTGCCCCTGCCCGGGAAGGGAGGGCAGGTTACCCACCACGCCCGAGTTCCCAGAGCCTGTCGCCCACCCAGCCCGGAGGAGAGGGCAGAGTGGGGCCCAGGCCGGCCCTGGGAGCCTTGGCTGATGCCCTGTGGCGAGGGAGGCGGGCCTCCGCGCTAATCAAGACGGATACAAGGACAAACGGAGCTCAGAAAGTGTTTCCAACAGCAGCAATTAGTTGTACTGGACTGGGGTGGTCTGGGCAGCCGTTTGGAGCTTTCAGTACTTGCGCAAAGGGAGACGTCAGACCCCAAGCTTTCCCACTTCCAAACCGCGAGTGACAACGTGTATTCTCCCCTCCCGGGGGTCCAGCCACAATGGTCTGTTTCTCCAGAAAGCCCCCTCCCAGCAAGGTCTCTGGAAGACCCCTCCCCGACCCTCTAATCTTTGTCCTCACCCTGTGCTTCTACCCAGGCCTCTGAGCCTCCAGGAACCTTCAGATGTGATCTTGCTGTGTTATCACAACAGCCTGTGATATTGGACTATTTCCTGATAGATGACGTGGTGAATCTCGGGCTGGGGGAGAGTAAGCGCTCGGGGTGCAGGAAACGCAGGGCTGCGGTGCGGGCCTCGGGGCTTGGGGCCCAGGCGCCCGGTGGAGATTTAGAGAGTGGAGTCTGCTGAGTGGTGTCTCACACACACACACGCGCACACACACGCACACACACGCACACACACACACACGCACACACTGCGAGCTCCTATGCGTTCACTCAGCCTCGGAGGCCAGGGTCCTGGCCGCAAGGGCGACCTCCCTCCTCCATTTCCTGTGTCCTCCTCTGACTGGTGCTTGCCTTGTGCTTTTCTTTGCCAGATTCCATCCTTATCAAATCTTCCCTGCAGAAGGGGGCCCACGTGGGCAGGTGGCCTCGGCCACGCTCTTACTGCCCGGGGTCGGCTTCCACAGATGGAGACAGAGCAAGAACCCTCTCCTTCCCCAGAACACTGTGCAAATAAGTAAGGTCAGGGCACACAAGTGGGCACATAGTAAAACGTAACCCCCTGGGCCGCGCTCGGGCCGGGCGCGGCTTCCCTGAGGTCTGCTCTCTGCCTGGCGGCCCTGCTGCTCCGGTTCCTCAGTCGACCGCCACGCTCTTCTGAGCCCCCCGCTCCTGCTGAGCTCGCTGGTCCCCGCTGTTCCTCTGAGACCCGGGTTGGGAGTCCCGGTGGCAGGCAGCCCCTAAGCAGCCCCCATCGTCTCCGCCCCCTGCAGGGCTCGTGTGGACCCCGGCCCTCGAGAGCGACTGGCCTGGCGAGCGGACGGGTTGTCACGTCTGCAGTTAGGGCCACGTAAGATCCTGACGCCCGTGTCCCTGATCGTGGTGCTCTCCCTGCCTCCTCTTGACGAGGGAAACGTCCGCGTTGGATGGGCCCACGTGGCAGGACTGAGAGTGGCCTTTGACCGACGGCCCACGGGCACCTGGGTCCCACCAACAGCCATGTGAGTTTGGAAGCAGGTCCCTCCCGGCCCGACCTTGAGGCGAGAGCCCCTCCTGGCCGACGACTTGAATGCTGTCTGTGAGACCCCAGGGCAGAAGGGATCAGGGCACGCCCGGATCCCTGGCCCTTAGAGGCTGTGAGATGACGCACTGGGTCGTCTACACCGCAGGTTTGTGACGGTTTGTCACTTGGCATCAGATAACGAGGCGGGTGCTGTCGTCAGGATTCTCTTCTCGCCCGGCTCTTCACACACTCACGGCCGTAGCCTCGGTCTGCTTGTCTGCCTCCACCCTCCCGCCCCGGGGTAGGCACCATGTTCTGCTTGCCTTTCATCTCCGGGCTGGCCCTGTGCTTGGCTCACAGGGAGAGTTCAGTGTTTGCCTAGTGCCTGAGATTCTAGAATCTCCCTCCGCCTTCTCGTCTCCACTGCTCCCCAGATCTGACAAAACTGTCAGCCTTTTCAGAAAGTGGGCCAGTAGTGGAAGACATCAGCATGCCCTGGGCTGAGGGAGGGACCAGAGCGGATGCTCAGGGCTCGGTCCAGTGGTCCTGGGGGCCGCGTGAGGAAGCTGGGGCCTGGGGGTGAGGAAGGGCGGGTCTGCTGTCTCCCACGTGGGCAAAGCACCTTCTCTCGCCAGCCTGTTTAGCCCAGGACACCCCGGAATGTTTCCAGGCCGGAACGATGTCCTTGGCCATTTAAGAGCACTATCCGTATGGCGGAGAAGACAAACTCCTTGAAAAGGATGTTCTCCAGCCCGGCAGAGAAGATGAGCTACTTTGCTGGGAGCCAGACCGGGCACCGGACTCCTCGTGCAAGGAGGACGCAGCCAAGAGCCTCCCGTGGCTGGTGTGACAAGTGACCACACACGTGGTGGCTTAAAACAACAGAAGTCCCTTCTTTCACAGCCCTGGAGACCAGACATCCGAAATCAGCATGAGGCTGAAGCCGGGCTGGAGTCAGGGTGTCGGCGGGGCTGTACTTCCTCCCAGCCGATGGACAAGAATCAGCCCCGGCCTCTTCCAGCTTCTGGGGTTCCAAGGGTCCTTTGGCTTGTGGCCCCATCACTGCGGCCTCTGCCTCTGTGGTCGCGTTGCCCCCTCCTCCTCTGTCTGTAACGCTCCGTGTACCTCTTCTTACAGACACATGACAACTTTCACAGCCCACCCGGATAACCCAGGGTCATCTCCGCATCTCAAGATCCCTAACGCGGGTCACATTTGCAAAGTCTTTGCCACGTAAGGTAATAATCACAGGTTCCAGGGCTTAGAATGTGGACATTCTGGGGGGCTATCATTAAGCCTACCTGGAGGGTGTGCCCAGGAAGGAAGAAACTGGGGCACAGAGCAGATTCTCATATTCTTAGCACCGTGTTCTCAGCCAGCAAGTGAGGCCCGGAGTCTGAACTCCCAGACCGACTTCCCTGCTGCCAGTGGGTGTCCTCACGTGAAGGGAGGTCGGGACAGACAGGGCCAGCCCCGCCTTCCCCTCCTGGCATCTCCCTGCTGGCTGCCCCCCACCTCCCCTGGCACCTGCGTGGGAGGCCCGGCCGCAGAGCCGGGCTCTTCTTTTCCTTTCCCCGAGAGCAGCATCTCTCCCCCAGGGCAGGTGTGGTAGCCCGGCAGAGGCGGAGGCTAAGTCCCCGCCAGACCGCCCACAGCCACGGGAACACCTGGGTCCCGGCACATCCTGTGGACGTAACACTCCCCAGGCCTGCCGATGGCTCCCCGGGCCTGGGCCTCTGCTCACGCACGCGATGCTGGCAAACGGCCCCAGCGTTGTTTCCTGAGGGACTTAAAGCCGCCCACCCTGCCAGAAGCCAGGAAGGGCGGGGGCGCGGCTGGCGGGGACCCTGCCAGGGAGGGTGAGCCCGGGGCACGTGCACCTCCTCTTTGCTCACCACCAGCACCCAAAAGGCCTTTGTTCAGGACTGAACTCTGTGGGGCCCTGGGAGGGACCGTGAACCAGCTGGAAGGACCCATCCTGGCCCCAGAGTGGGGCTGCTGAAATCTGTTTGCTCGGCTCCTCCCTCACCAGTGTGTCTAGGGGGTTGGCCTTGTGTCTCTTTGGCAGATAGTAAATCCTGTAGAGATGACCCGGGTAATGCTGACCGTTTCCAGCTGTCCCACATCATGTTCCCTCCCCACCTCTTCTTTCGCTGGATCCACTGGGAAAGTTATAACGGTCTGAAGGGTGTGAAAACGCTTCGTGAAGTTGGGACACTACCCTCCGCGGGGATCATTATCATTGGTCTCCGAGGAGCTGGACCAGGACAGCCTCATCTCCAGGTGGCTGCGGAGGCTGCCTGCTAGCACGGGGTGGACCACAGCGACGGTTTCTCTGCTGTGCGGCTGGTGGCCGAGTGTCACGGGGCTTTCATAACTACCATCTTGTTTGATCTTCCCACAGCCTGGAGCAGAGATGAGCCCTTCTCACTTTGCAGATAAAGAAACACACTCCAGAAACTTTGGGTCCTTTGCTCAAAATCACGCAGCGCTTGCCTGATGCTGGGGCGGAACTGGGGTCTGTGGGCCCAGAACGGGCTGGGGCAGAGCAGCAAGGGGACCCCGGGGGGTGCCCGGGAGCAGCCGGCCGCCAGGAGGGACAGTGGCAAACACGGAAAGCCGGGCCAGGGTAAAGGTCCCCGCCTGGGCGACTTAGGCTGGTGGCTGGGCTATCACTACATTTCACTGAAGGCTAATGAGGGCTGGAACTCTGCTGGGTGCACAGTAAGAACTGTAAATAATTCAATTAATAAAGCAGCGAAGGAGCACAGGTGGAACAGAGGCTGTGAAGACAGGCTGGGAGCTGAGGTTTGGGGAAGGGAAGGGGCCAGGGGCGGAGCCACCACCGGGCACAGAAGTGCTGGCTGGCCCTGGGCTGGGGTGGGCCGGATGAAACCTGGTCCCAGCGCTCCAGGGGGTGGCGTGCGTTGTGAGCAGGCCACGGCCCCCGGCCTGGCCCCATGGCCCTGATCTGCCCTCCCCGGAGTCACACCAGAAAGACAATAGTCCCAGAGAGACTCCTTCTGGGGACAGGACAGGCGGTGCCAGGCTGCCCAGCAGGACAAGGAGCCCTTGTGTGCCCTCAGCCCAGATCCTTCTCCCCACTCCCTGGCCTTGGGGGGTGGTCGGAAGTTCAGATCCTGGGCTGGAGGAGGCCGGGAGCTCACGCCAGGGGCCAGTGCTGCGCCTGGTCCCCTGGAGGTCTGGGGAGCAAGGTGGGGCTGGGCAGCGAGCCGGAGGGGCAGGGGCCGGGTCCTCGTGCGGCTCGAGGGGGCTGCCTTGACCAGAAAGCAGCCTGATGCTGAGCTGTCCAGCCCTTCCCCCTTGGCCCTCACAATGGCCCTGGGCACAAAGGGGAGGGATGCTTGGTCCCACCTTACAGATGAGAAAACAGAGTTCAGAGAGGTGGAAGGCTCTACCCGAGGCCACCCTGGGGTCCACGCCAGCGCCGGCGTGGGGACAGGGCGCTTGTCTGAGTGTATCCAGAGGCGGAGGCCATCTGGAGGGCGGGGAGGGAGCCCTCCTCTCACCCCTGGCTCCACCTTCCCTCTGCTTCCCCTGCCGCCTCCACCTGGCCAGGCCCGGCCTCTGGGGCCCAGGGTGAGCCTGCAGCACCCCGGAGAGGGGCCGGGGTCCCAGCCAGACAGCTCTCATTTACGCAGCTTTTCCTTGAAATTCCACACACTCTGGGCATTTGGCGGGAGCCTGGAAGGCTCTTCATCTGAACAATCTGCCTTTCAGGGCGCCTGCATCAATCCCCCCATTGTTCTTCCCGTTTCCTGGACCGCTCGGGCTGGGGGGCGCCCCCTGGTGTCCCCATCTGCAGGCGCTCATTGCAGTGCCGGAGCTGAGCCGGTGACAGCGGCCTGAGGGCATCTTCCGACCTCTGGGAGGGGAGAACCCACGACGCAGACGGTCAGGCACTTCAAGAAGCAGCGGTGCAGCTGTGAGAAAGGACATGCCCCGGGTCCAGGGCCAGGGTTCAGCCTGAACTGCCCCAACATCTGTGCGGCCTTAGGTGTCTCAGCATCCTCTCCGGGCCCCGGGGCCTCAGCCGTAAATGAGAAGCTATCCTGGGGCTGGTGCACACGGTGCTGCAGTCATGGGCGGGGCCGGAGACGGTGCACATGGGGCTGCGGTGGTGGGCGGGGCCCGGGGCTGGTGCACACGGTGCTGCAGTCATGGGCAGGGCCGGAGACGGTGCACATGGGGCTGCGGTGGTGGGCGGGGCCTGGGGCTGGTGCACACGGTGCTGCAGTCATGGGCGGGGCCGGAGACGGTGCACATGGGGCTGCGGTGGTGGGCGGGGCCTGGGGCTGGTGCACACGGTGCTGCAGTCTTGGCCGGTCTGAATCCTGGCTCTGTCACTTGTTGGTCAGGTGTAGCTGTTTGCTTGGATAAGCCTCAGTTTCTTGCTCTGTAAAATGGGCTTAATAACAGTCACTGCTCATTATTTGTGGAATCCGTATTTGCAGATCAGCCCACTTGCTAAAATTTATTTGTAACAGCTGATCACCACTCCCGGGGCCTTTATGGTCACTCCCGTGCACGGGGGTGAAAAATGTCACCCGCAGCCCATGCTCCCAGCTGACGTTGAACAAGATGGTGTCTGCCTTCCAGTTTCCGTCTCATACTGTAAACAAGTATCTAGTGCCACATTTTTTGCATATTTGTGATTTTGTTGGTGATTCCAGTGTTTAAAATGGCCCCCAAGCTGATGCTGCAGGGCTCTCTGGTGTCCTGAGCTCAAGGAAGCTGGGACGTGATTTTTGGAGAAAACACGTTAGGTGGGCTTCTTTAAGGTGTAAGATCTAGGGCTGTTGGCCACGAGTTCAATGTTAATGAGTCTTCGGTGCATATTAGATAAAGTGTCTCTAAACAGAAATATACATAAAACAAGGTCATGTGTTGACAGGTTGGTGAAGACGCTGTGACCAGAGGCCCCCAGGAACCCAGCCCTGTGTGTCCCAGCGCCGTGGCTCAGGGTTTTTCAGGTGAGAGTTCGGTGACGGTGGAACAAAACCTCGAACGACAGGGATCAAGGGCACTTGTCCCACAGGTACCTGAGGCTCTGAGGCTTGGCTGTGTCCAGCTGGCCAGTAGCTCTGGCAGTTATTACTGGTCCATGACGCCTGGGTCCACAGGTCCTTCTCCTGACCTCTGAGCCTCCTGTGGGGTCAGCTGCCTGGACGTGGGACCCCCCGCCCCCCACAGCCAAGGGCACACGTGGGACCTCACCGCCCTCCACCGCCGAGGGCACACGTGGGACCCCCGCCCCCCACCGCCGAGGGCACACGTGGGACCCCCCGCCCCCCACCGCCGAGGGCACACGTGCGGCGTCTCCGCCCCCCACCGCCGAGGGCGCACGTGGGGCGTCACCGCCGGCTTCGCTCAGGCCTGGGGCTTCCAGGCAATGCGTACTGCATCTGGTTTCAGCACGAGGCCCTCAAAACTCTCGATGCCCACAAAGGCTCTCCTCGGACGTTATCTAATTTGATTCTCGCGACAACCCGTGACGGCAGCTTTTTTTTTTTTAATTAATTAATTTTTATTTTTGTCTGCGTTGGGTCTTTGTTGCTGCGCGCGGGCTTTCTCTAGTTGCGGCGAGCGGGGACCACTCTTCGTTGCGGTGCGTGGGCTTCTCATTGCGGTGGCTTCTCTTGTTGTGGAGCACGGGCTCTAGGCACGCGGGCTCAGTAGTTGTGGCACGTGGGCTCAGTAGTTGTGGCACACGGGCTTAGTTGCTCCACAGCATGTGGGATCTTCCCGGACCAGGGCTTGAACCCGTGTCCCCTGCATTGGTGGACAGGTGGATTCTTAACCACTGCACCACCAGGGAAGCCCCCCTGATGGCAGCTTTGCAGTCCCGGTTTACAGACGAGCCTGAAGTTCAGGGTGCCTAAGTGGCCCGTCCAGGGTCGCCTGATCGGTGGGTCAGTTCTGCAGAGTCAGGAAGTTCCCTCCTCCAGGCCCCCCTGTTAAGACTTCAATGCTCTGGGCATGGTCAGGGCCACTCCTGCTCGCTGACACTTTAGTGACAATGAAGGTATTGAGGTCCCCAGGAAACTGGCAGAGAGCCACGAGATAAACGCCTGAGCACCCCTCCCTATGCCTCTGCCTCCGCCCTGGGCAGGGGGCTCACAGCTCACCCAGGTCACCCCACGACTCTGCCTACCCTTTGCCTGCAGTCCCGGTGGGCTGAGTCTCCAGCCCCACAGTCACCACGGTTACCTTCCTACACGTGATGGGTAACCCCCCCCTCCCCCTCCCACCCATCCATCCCCCCCACACCTTCTCAGTGAGTTTAGTTTGTATCTGGTTAAATTAAAAGTCTTTACATAATTTGACTATGTAAATACTTTTCACAACAGAGCCGGCATAGTGTATTATGATTAATATTCCCTTTTCCCAGCACTATGATTTTCCCTGGAGCTGAGTTCTGCCTTGTTTGCAGTTGCCTGGTTGTCTGTGTGTTCACGACTGCATGAGCTTCCGTTTTTCTGGTGGCAGAGAGAGCTCAGTTCATCGGAACCCACGGGGGATCTGGGACAGTGTCCTCCTCCCCTCCCCCTCTTTTCTTTTCTTCCATGACGCCCCCGCCCCGCCCCTGCTCTAACCTGTGCTGGTCATGCTGCAGCTGCTGGTCACTGGGTACTTCCTCCCCACCGACCTGGGACTTCCCTTTGCCTCTGCCCTAGTGACTCCCTGCTCCCGGCACCAAGCCCTCCCTTTCTGTGGGTTGTTCCTTCATTTTGGCGAAACCCAGCCTCCAGCAGCTTCTTGAGAAAAGAGACACGAGAACTCTGAAGCTTCACATATTTAAAAACATCTTTCCTCCGCCCTCCCGGTCAGTTGATGGTCTGGCTGGGCATCTGAGGCATTCTAGTTGGAAATCATTGTCGCGTAGGATTTTGGAGGCATCTCCTATTGTATTCTGGTTTCTGGTATTGCTACTGAGAGGCCTGTAGCTGCCCAAGTTTTCAGGCTTTGGTGTGTGACCACTTTTCTCTCCGGAAGCTGGTCTCCTGGTCCTCATGGAGCTGGGCTCATCGCTTCAGTCCTGAGAGGTGTGGGCTCAGCGTCTCTGGTGACTGTCTCCTAGGCTGTCTGACCCTCCGTAGCTCCAAGTAGTAAAACACTGGGCCCCCTGGATGGGCCTTTAATTTTCTTATCCTTCCTGATCAATTCCTTTTTGTACTTTCCGGAAGATTTCTTCCACTTTCCCATCCAGCCCATCTACTGAATGCTTTACTGTTGCTATCGTCTTGCTAATTTCTGAGAGTTCTTTTCATTTTCCGAATGTTCCTTTCCTTTTCTCTGCAGCATTCTCTCCCATTTCACGGACACCGCATCTCCTCGATCTGTTTTTGAAGTTTTGCTCCGTCCCTTGCATTTTGTGCTTTTTCCCCAGATTTTACTTTTGAATGCTTTAGTTCCCTTCAAATTAGACGTTCTCCTCAAATATCTGGCGGCCCCTCAATGTCCACGTATACAAAGGAATCGGAAGCACTCAAAGGCCGCTGGAAGCTCTGTGTGTGGGTGCGGCTGGGGTCCTTCGGTCTAACTCCAGGGGTCCCACGGCCTCACTGCAGGCCTGTCAGACGTCAGTGCTTTCCTCGGGACGGTTGCTTTTCCTGGATCAGGATCTCCACCCTCTTGCCAGGGCGTCCGAGGCTGGCTGCCAGCGTTTCCGGGGCAGAAGTGGGAGGGGTGGCTGTTACCCCTCCGTCTGTGAACTTTGCTCTGTCCTCTTCTTTTCAGTGTGATGCCCGTATCCTGAGCTATGCCTGCGCCTGTGTCATCGACTGTGCCGACACCCACTGTCTTCCCTGCCTTCTAGGGCATCCTGCTGATCTCCTTCTACCCACATCTCTTTATCTCCTCCTCTGAATTCCTTCCCCTGACTGCCTTTGCGTGCCCAACCCCTCGGGTGTCCTCTTCCCCTCTCTTCCCCTCCCCCTCTTCTCCTATCCCCACACCCTGCCCGTATTCTCCAGGCCTTCGCCGGATGCACTGGGGGTTCCCAGTCTGCCTGTCCGGGCACCATGTGCCCCTGGAGCTCTGCACTGGGATATCCAGCCCCCCCCCCCCCCCGCAGCTACCGGCCAGGCTGCTGGCCCGTCCCCTGAGCATCTTGGGTGCCATCTGTCCAGTGTGGACCTCGTCAGCTTCCTCCCAAACCAGCTCTTCCCCTGTGATGTACTTCTGCTTCCGGTTTAAGGCACCACACCCACCCTGTCGACTCAGCCGATTGGTCTAGACTCTTTCCGTCACCCCCCCACTGCCTCTGCCCCTCCCCTCCCAACACACGCCGGTCAACAGCTAGAGCTGAAGATCATCCTCCTGAGGGCCTCTTGGGTCTGTCTTGCTCATAAAAAAACGTTGTCTGCCATTCCGGTAACAGCAGCCACTGCAGCCGTCCCCCATGCTGCGCCCTGAGGGGACTCAGGATGGAGAAAAACAGGATACCGGCCCGGGAGAGCTGAGATGCATATCTCAGGAATAATTTCAGTGAGCCCAGACTCTTGCACCTTCCCATCCATAGAAAGGCACTCAAATCATTAACTTGCGATGTCTGGTTTTCGTGATTAGCGGGAAATTTTTGATGTTCAGCTACACGTTGTTTTTTGTTTTTTTTCCCCACAGAAATGCCTATATGTCCAGGCTCCTCCCCTACTTCTTCGGAGCAGCTCCTTAGAGCTCTTTGCGTGGCTGTCTCCCGGGCTGGAGTCCTCAGGTCCCCAAATATAACGTAACTCATAACTTCTAGGTCGTGTGGTTTTTCCTCAGTCGAAGTCTCGTCCGTTTCACGGCACTGCTGCTGCCTTAGTTCAGGTTCTCCTCAGGAGCCACCCTAATTACTATTATTATTGTACTGCTGTATTTTATATGACTTATATTTAAATTTTTCTATATTTGTTTATTATCATTATTATTGTAATTGCCTCTGAGCTGGTCGCTTGGTCTCCAATTCTTCCACCCTCGGATCCAGCTTTTATTCTGCAGTCTGCGTGAACCTTCTAAAATTCACGTCGTCCTGTGTCACCTGGTCTACAGCCCTTTAACAGACCTCTAGTAAATGCACGGAGTCCAGGCTCCTTGGCCCCTGGGGTGCAGACCAGGCTTGGGGCTTGTCATCACCCCACAGCCACTCCCAGCTCGCCTCCTGCTTGCCCCCAGCTTAGTCCTTCACACTCTAGCGAGAGCAAGCTGCCTATCGTCCCCCCCCACCCCCATGCATTTTCCTGCCACTGTGTCTGTTCAGACCAGCCTGGGTCTGTAACGCCCTTTCTCCCTGGTTCCCTGACAAACTCCGATGTTTCCTAAAAAACCTGGTCTCCTCTCAGAGAATTCATTGTGCCTCATCAGTACTACAATAAAGCACATATGGTATTGAGTGTTATTACGATTGTTTGGGGAGTTTTTTATACATTTATGTGGACACAAAAGCAGGAGGTGAAGGCTCCCGTCTGTCTAGATTTTAGTCTGAATCATGAAGAAGAACTCACATTTATCGAGGTTGGGGAGAGGCTAATAGGTGAGGTGTGCCAAGTGTGCACTTCACCCCGGGTGGGACTCCCTGAATTATTGTGAGGTGACTGTCCATGGGGGAAGGTGTTGGTGAGAACGAATATCATTTTGTCACAGGCTCCGAAATACCGTGGTTCCCTGGCCTCCATGCTGCTCTGGAACCTTAATATCCTTAGTGTCAAAGCAGCAGGAATTTTCTTCATACCTTTGCGTCTTAGGCATCAGAAAACACCCACTCCCTGCAGACCCCGCTCAGCACCGCCCTCTAGTGGCGGCCCTTCCCCTGCGGCCCTTTCTCAGCGTCACCCGGTCACCCCAGAGAGGAGCCGGGCGCAGGGGTCCCCTCTCTGGAAGGACTGTGAGTCCTTGGGGACAGCTGTGTACACACGACTGGATCGGACCCCCCCCCCCCGTGTGTCCTTGACTGGGTTTCGGAGGCTCTTGGAGCCCCCAGCCTTGGTGTGCCTGTGAAAGTGGATGACTTCCAAATGACGTGTTTGGATGTTACGGATTTCAAAACTTTCCAGAGGAAGTTCTAAGTCCCCTCAAAATAAAGAACCCCTTAACCACTCAGATCCTCTGGGGGCCTTTTAGACGCAGGTACCCTCACTTTAAGGAAGGGAAACCCCTGTCAGAGCAGCTACACGGGGGTCACAGTAACTGCACTGCACACGCGTCTACCCGTAAGCTGTGTTTGTTGGTCTCCGGGTTTAGCGCTGGGCTCGGCCCAGCTCACCTGTGTGGACACGAGTGGACAGCAGGGAAGGCTGAGCGGGTGATGGATTCGGACCCGACTGGGGACGCCTGACTGTATCAGCGGGGTGGGTGGGTGGGTGGGGAGGGATGAAGTGGAGAGAAGGCACACAGACGACCGTGTGTACGTGGTCGCTGGGTCACGAGTAAGTCCACACACGCGCACGCGCACACACACACGCGCGCGCGCGCGCTTCCCCCGTGCGCCCTCTGGTGGCGATGATGAGAACTAGAACTTAGGCAGTTTTCTCGCCCAGAAGGACTGAAGTGAAAACCCCAGTTTCATGCGGTTCCTTATCAAAGTCTCCCTAACTTGTCATTTAAGGCGCATTTTGTGAAACCACAAAGCCACAAAACCCCCAGGTTAGCCATGGCCGATCCACACACAATAACTTGGATGTTAAGAATTTCTTAATTATTCCTGTTTTGGGCTGCCACTAGACAGGAGCAAAATCATACTTCACTCTTTGTGGATCATTTTTCTTTTTTTAAGCTTAACTTGACAGATAAAATAAATTAATCAGGATAATAACAATAATAATCTGCTAAAAACAGAACAGTGGTTCTCACACTTTTTGGGCTAAAGACCCTTCTACTTTACTGAGGGCTCTAAAAATCTTTTGTTTGTCGGTCACGATTACTAATATTTGCCATATTGGAAATGGAAATGGAAAAAAATTTCAATATTGATTGAGTTATTTAATAATTATAATAATAAGCCCATCTTACATCTTATTATGTAAGCCCAAATAGGTGTACCTAATAAGCCTGTACAACGTAAATAAAATATTTTTAATAATGTTATAAATAACAAATGTATAAATACAAACAAAATACATTATCATTAGTTACTATAAATAATGGTTTTAATAATAAAATTACAAAGCAAAATATCTAATAAGGGACTTCCCTGGTGGTCCAGTTGTAAACAATCCACCTTACGACCGCAGGGGACGAGGGAACTAAGACCCCCACGTGCCACGTGGCAACTAAGCCCGCGCGCTGCAACTGCTGAGCTCGCGCGCCTCAACTAGAGCCCGCGTGCCGCAAACTACAGAGCTCACACGCTCTGGAGCCCGCGCGCCACAACTAGAGAGAAGCCTGCACGGTGCAATGAAAGATCCCGCATGCCGCAACTAAGACCCTACGCAGCCAAAAATAAATAAAAGAAATAAATAATAAATAAATCTTTAAAAAAATATATCTAATAAGCAGAGTGGCACCGTTTTACACTTTTACAAATCCCTTTAATGTCTGGCTCAATAGAAGACAGCTAGGTTCTCATATCTGCTTCTGCAGCCAACCTGTTGTAATATGTTTTGTTTGAAGTTCACAAAAAATATCCAGCCTGGACTTCCCTGGTGGCGCAGTGGTTAAGATTCTGCCTGCCAATGCAGGGGACACGGGTTCGAGCCCTGGTCCAGGAAGATACCACATGCCGCGGAGCAACTAAGCCCGTGTGCCACAACTGGTGAGGCTGCGCTCTAGAGCCCTCGAGACACAACTACTGAAGCCCGCATGCCTAGAGGCTGTGCTCCACAACAAGAGAGGCCACCGCAATGACAAGCCCGCGCACCGCAACAAAGAGTGGGCCCCGCTCTCTGCAACTATAGAAAGCCCATGCACAGCAACTAAGACCCAATGCAGCCAATAAGTAAATAAATTTTAAAAAAATCCAGCCTTACACAGATATGTAGTTGGAAAAGAGAGAAGTAGAATATTTTAATCGTCTTTTCAGAGAATTGTGAATACTCTTCTTGGGTTACTGTATCAAAACTCAACAGGCGGGAGTTTCTTGAAGGTTAGTTCCAATGTGGACTCTGAAACCATATCAATGAAGCCTTCATTCTTCAATGAGGTTGCATGAAAACCCACATTTATCCTGCACTTTGAATGGATCTCTTACTAGGGTGATTCTGTAACACTACTCACTGGTCATTTGGAAAACACGCAGATCTTCCCAATGTGAACACAGTTCATACATTATACAGTGAGTCTGTAAAAATTTCATTCTTTAACATCACTGCCAATCTTATCAGAGAAGTCTACATATTTGGGAAACTGTCGAGCTCACAATGGCAGATACAAATTTTCCCAGATTTGCATTTTCTCTTGAAAGCTTGAATTTTTTAATTGGCAGCTGTTTCCCTCGAGGTGACAGGCCCACTGTATTCATTTTTGAGAAACAATCTACCAACACTGAAGTCCGACTAACTATAGTTTTCAATCAAGTGAAAATGACACGTGAAAGCGGCGGCGGCTCACGGGCCCAGCCGCTCCGCGGCACGTGGGATCCTCCCAGACCGGGGCGCGAACCCGGTTCCCCTGCATCGGCAGGCGGACGCGCAACCACTGCGCCACCAGGGAAGCCCGGCATCAGCAGTTTTACCTGTGCCTGTGCCTCTGCTCCACCCGTTCAAAAGTCCACGATGGGGAAGAGATGGGTCTGCCTGGAGGATCAGGTTCACCTCTGCCCCGCTGGTTTCCTGCAGCCTCCATCGGGGTGCAGTTCTGTGTCTGCAGCATCGTGTCCCCTGCTGGACCGGCCAGGAGCAAGGCGAGGGCAGGAATCTGGGCTGTGGACCCTCCTACAGACAACCCCTCTGACAGGGAGAGGGAACGTGGGTGAGGCCGTGAGCGGACCTTTGGCTGCGTCTCTGCACTGGTCCGGGGGGGGGGACGCGCACAGAAGGGGCCTCCGCTTTCCCGAGGCCGCTCCCACCCCTCTGCCCCAGCGTGGAAAGTGCGGGACCCCCGAAGCCGGCCCCAGAAGGAGGTGCGGGGCTCTGGACAGGTCATCTCACCCTGGCTGGGCTTTGAGGGAACTTCCTTAGAACCTCTGATCTTGAGAAGACCCCTCCCTAGCCAGTTCCGCCCCAAGGTGCCTGCAAAATCGTCCTGGGGTGAGTGGTGGACAGAGAGAGTGCAGGGCCCTCTGCGGCGTTGGCACCGTGTGCCCCGGCACTCCTGGCCCCGCCCTGGACGCCAGGTGGAGGGGGTTGGGCATAGCCCACGGTGACCTCTGAGGGCTCAGTTTCACATCCACAAAGGCCCAGCTGCCCAGCTGCTGTCTCTACGTCTGTCTGAGCTCATTGTTGGAGGGGAAAACGGTTCATCACCTGTGTCAATGTCAGCGAGAGTTTGCGGCTGCCCTTCCCTGGGGGAGGGGGCAGCTGGGGCCTGGACACTCCAAGTGCCAAGAGCTTGAACGAGAAGCTTCCCAGCCGACCCTTCCCCCGCACCCCTGGTCATGGGCACCCCGACCATATTCCAGGACGCCAGGAAAAGGCAGGATCCCTCCTGAGCCCTGAGAGGCGATTTCCTGCACTGTCTTTGGTCAGAAGGCTCCTCTCCGTGTTTCCGTCGGTCCATTCCTTTACTCCATGAGCACTGATTAAGCACCTACTGTGTGTCAGGCACTGTGCCGGGCGCTGAGCATACAAACAGGAGTATGACGTGGGGCTGACACTCAGGTTTCTCCAGATGATTAAATAGATGACGTCAACAGGTTAAGTGCAGGGAAAGAGCAATGGACCAGGGCCTGGAGGAGGGCTCCTCGTCCAGTCAGGGTGGTCAGGGCAGGCTTCCTGGAAGAGGCAATGCTCCACTGAAACTTAGCGGCAGGTGGGGTAGAGAAGGGCCTTCTGAGAAGCATCTGTGGCTCCGGGAGCTTCGAGAAGTCCCGTGTCCGGAGCTGAGGGTGTGTGGAGGCGGGGAGGCTGAGAGGAGGTCTAAAAGGGCGGGCGAGCCCACTGCGGGGTTTCCATTTCATCCTGAGGCCACTGCTGGAGGAATTGGGGACGGGAACGTGTCCTCATTTTAGGAGGATGGTTCAGGCGGCCGCAGGATCGCGGAGAGGCCGCAACGAAGTTGGCAAAGTGGGGTGGCCGAGCAGAGACGGCAGAGGACAGATGGGGGACTCCAGGCAGGGAGCAGGGGGCAGAACTCGGAGCTCCGCTGGCCGTGGGGCGGGGGAAGGGGATGGCCCTCAGGTTTCTGCTCTGGCGCCTGGGCGTGGCTATGCCATTTTCTGTGCCGTGGTGACCGGAGGAGGGGCAGGGCCCAGGGGGCGTGTGGAATGGCCGCTGGGCACACGGGCCTCACCTCGGGGCCCCCGGGCAGGAGACACAGGTTTGGTGCCGGGGAGGCTGGAACTCTGTCCCCACTGACTCGGCCTCCCCTCTTAGCTCTGGGACTAAGTTCGTCCCTCTGACGAGGACGAAAATCATTTCTGGGAAGGAGGACCAGAGTGAAAGCGGTGAGGGGGCTGTCGGGGCGCCCCGGGGCACCCTCTAGGCCCGGCGGCAGTGGGGCAGGGTCCCAGGCTTGCTACGGAGCCCCAGGCCTGGGTCAGTGCCGGGGATGCAGGGGGCCTCCCGCAGGGACGATGCAGGAATCGACGAGTGAACGACGGCGGGGAGAGTGGGCGCCCCCAGAGTTCAGGCTTTGGAGAGCCGGCGGCAAAGGCAGGAGACGGGGCAGGGCAGTTCTTGGCCGGGCTGTCTGCGCCCGGCTCACGGGCTCTGTGGCGGGGGGCAGGCGGGCAGCACAGGCCGAAGTCCAGACTTCCGGCCCCAGGGCTGGGTCTGCCGGGTGGTGAGGTTGGGGGTGCCGACTCGGTTTACCTACAGGGGTTCTTCAAGTGTGGTCCTCAGACCCGCAGCCGCAGCAATGTCACCAAGACCTTGTTAGAAATGCAGACTTCCAGGCTCCAGCCCGGACCTGATGAATCAGGATCCCTGGGCCAGGGACCCCAAATCTGCATTGACCAAGCCCTGCAGGAGTTCGGATGCCCTCAATCCACCGGGCCAGGGGAGGCCTGGGCTGTGCACACCACGCTGTATCCTCAGGGGACGGATGTAGGTTAGAAGCCCCATCACTGGTGGGGGGGGGTTATGGAGGGAGTTGGGTGTGGGGAGGTGACATGGGGGGTGCAGGCTTTGGAGGAGAGAGTGAGGGATGCTGACGTCCAGCTGAGCAGGGACTCACCCCCTATCTCCCGGCCCGTCGCCGGCCCCCCAGGCCTCCCGGGAGGGGAGGGAAGGGCCCCTTCTCAGGGGTCTCAGCCCTGAAAGCTGTCTAAAACAAACCTCCTACAATTGGTAGGAAGAGAATCAGTGGGTAATTCAAAACGTCACTTGTGGTTTTTGTGCAGGGATGAATCATACGGGGCTTGGGAGCCCAGGGCTGGCCTGCTGCAGCCAGCGCGCTGGCTGGGAACAAGACGTTCAGGCGGTGACGGTGGCCCCGTCTATTGCCAGACGTCACAGGGCGGGGCTGGTGAGGGGGCAGAGAGGCCTGGGTGCTGGTCGCAGCTCTGCGTCCGCCTCGCTATGGGGCCTTAAGGGAGCGGCTTAACCACTCTGGGCCCGGTCTCCTCATCAATAAAGTGGAGTCCATCACAGCGCCTGCCTCAGGCTGCTCCTGGGCGGCTGACGTCTGTTAAGCGTTTGCAAAGCCCTCTGCACAGGTGGCCTCATTAAGCCTTGCGGGGACCCCCGAGGTGGGCGCTTTACCCCCGTGTCACCGGTGAGGAGACGAGGCGCAGACGCTACCCTGATGGGCGTCCGTGTGAGAGGCAGAGCCACTGCCTCTGCGCTCGCGCGCCCACTCCCCGCGTCTCGGCTGCCTTGGCGGGGAGCACGGTCTGTGGCAGAAAGTTGAGGGGCGACTCCTGTTCGGTTCTTGGCTCCTTCCGCCTCGCCTGCGCGTGCCCCAGCCTCACCTCCTCCGAGCTGGCCCTGGAGCGGCTGGTGGGCTCAAGACGGGGTGGGGGTGGGTGGAGGAGCCAGGAGGGGCTTGCGGGCTGTCACTGAGGGGCCCCCCGCAGCAGGAAGGCAGGTGGGCCGGGCCTCGGCCCCTGCTAAGCTGGGTTCCTCCGCCTTGCAGACCAGAGCCTGGCCAGAGCCCGGCTGACGGGTGTCGGCCATTGAGGGCAGGGCCGTGGCCCCCACCCACGGCCTCACCGAGCTTTGCTCCCCTGGTCAGACACTTCCTTCCTCGCCTTGTGGCCTCCCACCCTGGGGGACCGAGGCTGCACCCCCTGCGGGTCTCCTCCCCCGCTCCCTCCCGAGCGGCCCCTCCCCCCGGTCCTCAGCCCTTTGGTCTGACAGTTGAGCCGCGAAGTCACAGATCTGAGGACCCCGGTCACACAGGCCCGGCTTCTGGTCGTGGCTGCCGCAGACCCCCCCTGGACTTTAAAAAGAGGCCCGGGGGGGGGCTGCCCACCTCACCCCGAGGGTGCCAGCCCCGGCCCGGTCACGGTACGTGGTGACCCCAGTTTCTGGATGAGGAAGCTGGGCTTCGGAGGACCCCGCGCAGCTGGGTTTTAGGGTGGAGTGTGGACGGGCTGCAGCTGCGGGTGGGGTGCACGTTGGGAGGGGAGCTGAGGCCGGCCCCCGACCCCGGGCCCAAGCAGGGCTTGCTGACGAGGCTGGAGTAGGCACGGCATAAGCTCTGCTTCAGCATCTCACGCAAAACAGCTCGAGATGGATTTCCAGAGGGCAAGGGGCCGCCTCGGGAGACCAACGGAGGACGAGGTCCTGGGGGTCAGGGCCGGGGCCGCGGCGTAGACGCGTGGATTTTACTCCCCTTACGGAGCAACCGGGCAGGCCTGAGAGGGGCCGAGGCGCTGGGTACTGGGCGCGGGGTGTGTGTGTGTGGCGGGGCGCTGCCTCCGCGGGGAGGGCTCTGTGGGCCGTGCAGTCGGTCAGGTTACAGTGTCGGGGTTAGAGGAGGTGGTGCTCGGGTCCGAACTGCGCTCGAGTTCGGGTCCGCAGGTGACGGGCTTTGGGGCTGTGTGACGGGAGCCTGGGGCTGGGGGTTGGAAGGCCTGGCCCCCGCTACGCAGCCTCCTTTCTCTGGGCCGCGGCCTCTCTCGGGCACAGTGACCGGGCCGGACGGTCTTCCATCCTATGATCCTCTCGGAGGTACCAGAGCTGTGGCCGGGGGAGGCCGGGCCCTGGGCGGGGGGCGTGTACTGGATTCTGGCCGGGAACGTGGGAGGTCACTGGGCCTGGGTAGGCTCTGCTCTCGGAGCTCGCCGAGCCCACGGCGTTCCTGGTTGCCCCAAGCACAGCCTGAACCGTGACCACGGGCCCTGCCCAGCATCCCAGAGGGTATTCATTTCCTGTTTCCAAAGCTACGCAAATTTAGCGTCTCACATTTCTGGAGTCAGCAGCCCAAAGTCAGTCTCGCTGGGCTGAAAGGTGAGGCGTCGCCAGGCTGCTCCCTCTGGAGGCCCCGAGCGAGAGCCCGTTTCCTGCCCCCTGGGCTCGGGCCCCTGCTGCTCAGGCCGGCATCCTCCCTTCTCTGGCCTCTGTCTCTTTTGTCATCCGCTTCCGCCGACCCTGACGCTCACGCCTTCGTCTCCTAAGGACCCGTGTGGTTAAGTGGGGCCCCCGTGGACGATCCAGGAGAATGTCCCCGACTCAGGCTCCTTATTTAATCAGATTTGCCAAGTCCCTTTTGCCGAGAAGGTGACATAGTCCCATTCTCATTAGGACACGACATTATGGTTTTTTGGGGGGGGGCGGGTGGTGCACCGTTCAGCCGACCACAGGGAATTCTGCCTGCGCCTCTCCAGGCCACGGACCCTGATTCTGGCTCTGTGTCTGGGGAGGCGCGTCTGTGCCAGACTCGGCCTCATGGCCCCGGGGACGGCTCCTGTCCGCAGGCAGGCTGGGAGGGGATTGACCTGGCCCCCGGGCAGATGAGCTCTGAGGTGCGGGGACCTTTTGAGGACAATTTTAAGCAAGCGCAGGGGACAGGCTGCAGAGGCACCGGGACAGAGAGAGGGGTCTTGGGGCTGCGACTTCCAGCGGGGGCCCTCACAGCCGGGTGCGGGCAGCCTGCAGCCGGAGGTCGCGGGCCTGCGGGTGGGCTCCGGGGCCTCTGCGCCCACCCCACACAGAGGAGCAGGTGCCAGGGCCACAGGGCCTAACAGCCCCGTGTTTGAAGGCCATCTCTGGGCAGAGAGCAGGAGAGGCCCGGGAGAGGTGGGTGGGCGTGAGGGCACGGGCTTCCTTCCCTCGGTGGCTGAGCGGGGCTGCAGGCCCGTGTGGGTCTGAGGGTGGAGTCAGGACACGGGGGCCTGGACGGGGGTCCCCATGAAGCCTGAGGGTGAACCAAGCCCCGCCGAGGCCGCGGTCCCTTGCGGTCCCTGCGGAGGGGCGATTCCGCTGGGAGGGCCCCAGTCACCATGTCCGTCTGCGATCATCTGCTCGCCTACTTTTTAGGTTGTCTTGCCCCTATTCCACTCTTCTATCTGTCAATCTGTTCTCTCTGTTCTTCGTCTTCCATAAGCGGGATCATCCACACAGACGATTCACTTTGGTTTTGCGCACGTTAAGGTTTTGTAGGAAAGTTATTGCATAAGTTATAAACCTAATAAACCAATGCGATAAACTCGCACAGACTCATCCCCAGCCCCTAGACTCCTTCTCTGATCCTCAGCTGCTCCTCTGGTTTCCATCCCAGCCCCTCCACCTGGAATCCTGTACCGCCCCCCCGCCCCCCCATATAACCTCCCAGACCCCGTTCTCTCTCCCTGGCAGCCTTCTTGCAGGGAGGCTTCCCAAAGGTGACCTGACCAAAGCCAAATCAGAGCAACTTCTGCTGGCCCAGAGGGAGGGGGCTCTACCCCTCCCTCCATGGCACTTGGGTATGTCCCCTGAGGACCCCCCTGGCCACGAGCTCTGTTCCCACCCGACTGACGCTTGGCGAGAGCTCCCCAGCCTCTTGCTGCTGGCAAGGCCTTTCCTGGCCTCCGAGAGGGGTCAGCGTCCTGCTTGCCCTGCCCCAGCCTGGGCTCCCGGCCCATGAGTTGACCAACAATAATAGCCACTGGATTAACATAGCAGGCATTGTCTTCCTCTGACCATAGCGTGGGTATTAGGTGTTCATCCATCATCCTAAAAATAGCCAGTAAACAGGTGCAGCCCCTGCACACCAGCCCCCTGGTTGCTGTTGGCATATGTGGCTGGTGACAGAAGGTGGGTCAGGGGAGAGAGGGAGTTAGTTTCACCAAGTTCCAGGCACGGGGTGTGGGGCGCCGTTTGGAACCTGGGAAACCCACCAGGAGAGGGTGCAGAGCATCTGTGGACCCTCAGACGCCACGAGCTTGAAGGTCAGCTCAGCCCCAGGACCCTCACTGGACCCCCTCAGCACTGTTTACCTCCAGGTCCGGGCGTCTCCCTGGCACACGTGTACCAGAGCCTCAGAAGATGCCCGAACGTCAAGCCTTTTGCCCTCTTGGAGCCTGGGCTGTGGGGCCTGGTTTCCACATTCCCTTGTGAGAGACGCAGGGCCAGCGAGACGGCCCCCCCTTCCCCCGGGCCTCCCGGTGCCCTGGCCCCATCCCTGCTTGGAGCCCCCTCTAGTCTGCTGTCCACTCCCCCTTTCCGGGGCTGCCGTCCCCTAGGTGGTGGCCGCTGTGTGCACAGGCTCCGTGTCCTCCTGAGCCTGGCACACGTGTGTCTTCAAGCCCGCTGGCTGCTGTGCGTGCTGCAGTGTCCCCTTCCTGAGGTGTGTGTGTGGTGGGCGGGGGTGGGGGTGGGGGGAGGGGGGAGGGGGCGGGGAGGCGGGAGGGGCTGCGTGTCTGTTCTATTTTTACCCGCCAGTTGCTGCGGGCCCGTAGTTTTCAGAGCTTCCCCTCTGCTTGCCCCCCACAGTCTGCAGTCAACCGCAAGGCGAGACCATCTCACCCACGGAGGCCCAGGAAGGTGAGTGTCCGCCGCCCGGGCGGTGGAGCTGGGGCTCCGGACTCAGGAGCGAGCGAGGGCTCGGATGGCGAAGGAGATGGTCTCGCCTGTGCCGCTGGGTTTGTTGGTGGACGGTCCTAAGACAGTTCCCGGCATTTAGTCCCGCAGGGCGGCCTCTGCCCTGCAAGGCTGTGGCTGGAGGTGGGCCCCCTGCCCGTCTGGAGCCGTGAGCAGGTTTTTCCAGGCTGCCCAGGGGGCCCCCGGCAGAGCCTCGAGGATTGTTTTCACATCGCGGCCCAGCCGTCCCAGGACGGAGAGGGGCGCGTGTGGGACCAGAGGGGGCGGAGGGGCTGCCTTTGGAAGTGGAGGGGGAGCTTGGTGAGCCGTGCAGGGGGCGACGCCCGAGTCGGAGGAGAAGGAAGGAGCGGGGACAGGACTCGGGGGCTGGAAGGCTGCACCTACGCCCGCCGCCACCGACGGGGAAGCCGTCCTGCCTCTTGTTCTTTGTCTTTGACAGCTCGCTTGGCGCCCTTTGCTGTCTGCACAGTGGACAGAGCAGGTGCGGGCAGAGCGCCAGCCAGCCTCCTGGCTCTGGCGCAGAAGGCGGGCTCTTGGGGGAAGGCAGGGGGCACAGCACTGGGCTGGGAGCTCGAGAGCCTGTGAGCACTTCAGTGAGGACCCGAGGCGGGTGGCGGGGAGGGGGTGTCGGGTGGGCTCTCGAACGGGGGGCGGGGCAGGGAGACTGTCCCCAGCCGCTGTGGGCGGGCTTTCCTGTTCAGAGCTCTGGGTGCTGGGGGGTCCGCAACCGCAGCCTTGGGAGCACAAGCCTTGTCAGCAGTCAGTCAGGGAGGACCGGGATGCCCTTGAACTGAGGTCCAAGATGGGGGGGGTGCGGGCAAGCAGGGGGAGGAACGCAAGCCTGAGTAGAAATTTGTGGTCCTTTCCCTGCTCACACACAGTCACGTACACACTCACACTTACACACAGACCCACACATAGCCTCAGTCTCGGTCTCGCGGCCTGGCTGGCCTTCTGTCCCACCCATGGGGCCTGGGGGAGGGCAGCCCAGGGACCCCCCACCTCCCACTGTGGGTCCCGTTATCTCCCTCTTGCTGTTGGGGGCCGGGAGCGCGGGACCAGTCGAGGGGTCCCGTCTGGTGGGTGTCAGCACAAGGCTGGGACCCCTTGGCCTGGTGGTTGTCAGCGGGCGAGCCGGGGGCGGGCCCGGAGCTCGGCAGGATGCCTGGCCTGGCCGGGCAGGTAGTGGCTGTCCAGGGGGTGTGGACACGGCCGGACGCCCCCCCGCCCCCACCAAGGACGAGCACGTCCCTCCTCAGTGACATCTGTGCCCCTGGGGACGTGCTGTGGGGGCTGGTGACGGAAGATGGGCCCGGGGTGGGGCGGGCTCTTCCCCAGCTGCCCTTCCTCTCTGGACCTCCTCGGTGTCTTCAGAGGAGGGCGGCCCTAGAATAAACAGCTGGCGATAAAGTCTAATTGCAGCCAAGCATCTCGGGAATGTGTGCACTGTTTCTGCTCCCCTCTGTGCCCCAGGGTGACAGCTGAAGCTCTGGTCACACTCCCTCCACCCGGGCCTCGCCCTCCCCCCACCCCCGAGGCCGTGGCAGATGGGGCGTGGTTAAGGCTTTCGGATGGGAGATCAGGGGGTGGCTGAGCCCCACCCGGGCTTCCGGGCACGAGGGGAAAGGGTGGCATCGAGGCAGAGGCGGAGGCGGCTCTGGAGGAGGTGACAGTGGCCACTTTGCACGTGTCCTCCAGGGTCAGCCTGCCCCTACCCACACCAGGCTCTGGACCAGATCCAAACTCCTGGCCCTGTGCTCAGCCCTCCCCTGGCCCCATCCCCTCCCTGATCCTTCACTTCATAACCCAGCTCGGGGCTCCCACCCCAGCCGTGCCCCTCCCTCCCCGAGTCGTTGGCCGGTGCCCACCCCCTGCACTGGAATGCTCTCTGGCCAGCCCGGGCCAGAGGGGGGTCAGGCCTGGCTGTGGGGCATCCCCCTCTACGGCTCGAGGACCCCCTCCTCGGCCTGAGCCCCAGACTCTCGGACTAAAAGGGGTCCCAGGGTCACAGGTCGGGGGGCTTCGTACTGTGCTCCACGGGCAGAGGACCTCACGGAGGAGCACGGGGGTCCTGGGCTAACGCCCCTTCCACCAGGGCCAGCCGCCCTATTGATTGGACTTGCTTTGAACAAAGGGTCCAAGAACCACATATTAAATGGAAAACGAGTTCTCTAACCCCTGATTTTGCAGAGGGAAAAGCTGGCCCGGAGAGGGTTAGGGGGAAGGCCAGAGAGGGACACAGGGTTTTGCCCTGACTCCTGGCCTGACCCCCTGCAGGGCCCCCTCACGGACCTGTCCCAGCTCATCACCATCCATGTGAACGGCGCCCCCTGGAGGTGTGCCGTGTGGTGGCTGCCCGTGGTCTGGGCTCACGATTCCAGACCCTGCCCTCTCTGGGACCTTCATGGCCACCCCCTGCCCACAGGACGGTCTGTCTCACCCTGTCATTCGCGGCCCCGTGAGCGAGCACCCAGCCCCCAGCTCCAAACGCATTTTCTGTGTGTCCCGCCCTGTTCCCCACCGGTGTCCGCAAACGTTTTCTGGAAAGGGCCAGATAGGAAATATTTTAGGCTTTGCAGGTTACGTAAGGTTCTGTCGCATATTCTTCTTTGCTTTACAGTCTTTTAAGCAAACAGTCCAGTCCTGGCCTGTGGGCTGTTGTTTGCAGATCCTGGTCCTACACACCTGCCCAGCTGGACCCCTTTTGATTCTCATCTTGTTTCTTTGCCTCTGTAAGGTTTCTCTCCCCTGTGAATGAATGAGTAAATGAATGGAGAGAGAAAAGAGTAAATGGACAAGTATTTACCCCATCCTGACCCACTGGAAGGCGATATGTCTGATTTCTCCTTTCTGCTATGGGACCTCCTCTCCCAGGCTGGGCGGCTGACACAGCCCCACGGCCCAGCCAGGTCGGGGTGGGGGCAGGAGCTGTAACTCTCCCTCATCCATGGTTCCTCCCGCCCCAGGTGCCGCCCCGCCCCGCCGCCATGCCGGAAGTGTAAGTAGTGTGGCCTCCCCGCCCCCCCCACGCCCCGCCCCGCCCCGCCCCGCCCCGCCGCGCCGCCCAGGAAGGCATGCGCCGTTGCTGCAGATTTCAGACCGTCTGTTCGGTCCCTGAAGCAGTTCCTCGGGAGACCAGATCCTAAAACAGGCACAGTCCAGAGAGCCGGGGTCCCCAGGGTCCACGTGTCCTCCCAGGCTTTGAGCAGAACTGGCTCCCAGTTTGTTGCCGGAAGACTCTCTTGGCGCGTGTCTCAAGAGTTTGTTTGCACTGGTCAGATGGATGGATCACAAGCCCCAGGCCATGATTTAACATCACCCGGTAGATGAACAAGCGTTGGGGAGGTACCTACTCGCCCGGGAAGGAAGTGTTCACGGCCTAGGACCCCACCTTGAGGTTTCCATCCTCCCCAGCGTACAGTGGCTGGTGTTTCCCGAAAGGGCCTCCAGTAACCCACAGGGCCTGAGGGTTTCTATTCTATTCTGCTTGTCCTCGAACTGGCCCCCCGGCTCGATGTCTGCTTCCTTTCTGGTGTGCCGGCCCGCGCCCCTCCCCCAGCCTGTCCGCGCGGCCTGCTGTCGCATGGACGCTCTGCATTGTTCACACTCACTCTGTCTTCTGCTCTCCCCCCGCCCACCCTGGCCTTCCTGTGACGGATGCCTGCAGCGAGGTGAGTAAGACTGGGGGTGTCTCTGTCCTGGCGGACGTTAGACAGGTGACGGTAGGGTGGGCGTTTGAGGAGAGAGAGCTTGGGTCAAGGCCTGGGGAGGGGAGCTCGGTGGCTGAGCACATTCTCTGGAGAATATAAACCTTGGGGGAAGATTCTGGACGTGGGGCTCCTCAAGGTCCAGGGAGGGGGCGCCCCAGTGCATCCCGTCCCTGGAAGGTGGTCCTGGGGCTGGGACCAGACAGAGGCGGTGTGGCCCTGCACCCCTGCTGACCACCGAGCAGTTCTCCCTCACCGGGTCCGAGAGCGCGTCCAGCTCTGGGGGCCGTCCTGTCCTTGCAGATCTACATTGGAAAGGTGGGAGGGGATCATCCTTGGGTTATTCCAGCCCCGCCCACCACCGGACACTGAGGGAGGACCAAGAGGATCCCTGCCCTCCCCTCGGGTCTTAGACAGCCCCGCCCCCGATACAGCCCAGGTCTGTTTAGGCTGCTGAGGACACGCGCAGCCTGTGTCCCGCCCCGGCCGCCCGGGGTGGGGGCTGCAGCTGGGGAGCTGTGGACTCAGGGCTGGCAGGCTGGGAGTTAGCTGCACGGATGGCGGGGACACTCAGCAGAGATTCTGTTTTTCCGTAGTCGAGTGAATCTCTAAGTTTCACTGAGGCTCATTTGAAAGTGAGTCCCTGGTGCCTGACGGAAAACGAGGTGGCCAAAATCTCCCCCGGTGGTGGGGAGACGGCGAGACATTTCCGTGGGTGCATGACAGTGTAAACCCCAGCTGGGGATGCTCATAGCGACAGGCCATTTCCTCGCAACCACGCGGGCCGGACACACAGCAAAACCCTTGGCTTTCGGAGAGGAAGACAGACCACCCTGAATAGCTGCATTAGAAGCATGTTCCAGGCACGAAAGCCCCTTCATTTTCTCCAGGGACGGCTCAAAGCCGACTGCTTCTACTTTACACACAAGAATAGCAAACCCCGGGCTTCCCTGGTGGCGCAGTGTTTGAGAGTCCGCCTGCCGATGCAGGGGACGCGGGTTCGCGCCCCGGTCCGGGAGGATCCCACGTGCCGCGGAGCGGCTGGGCCCGTGAGCCGTGGCCGCTGAGCCTGCGCGTCCGGAGCCTGTGCTCCGCGGTGGGAGGGGCCACGGCGGTGAGAGGCCCGCGTACCGGAAAAAGAAAAAAAAAAAAAAAAAAAGAAGAATAGCAAACCCAAGCTGTGGCCAGGGCTCAGCAGAGTAGCTGCAGTTGCGGGGGTGGGGGGTGGGGGTGGTCACCAGTAGCACGAGAAGTGACCACCTGTGTCCAGGAGGAGACAGGAGCCCTCGGAGACAGGGATGGAGCAGCCCCCCTCTCGCTTCCCTTGGGGACACTGCCACAGGGCCAAGACCTATTAGGATGTATCTAGTCAGGAAGAGGTGTCAAGCATTTTTAATAAGAGAAAATATTGTTTTCATAACTGAGAGCAATTTATATGGATTGTGTTGACATCAAGAAAAGTTTTGACGTCTAAAGAGATGAGCTTCTTTATCGAGGGAACTCACGGCTTACTTCTCTGACGTGACACAGCATTGCCCCAGAGCGCCAGGCCGCATGCCTCACGCACGCTGCTCGAAGCCGGTGCTCACCCATGATCTCATTCTGTCTGTAGTCCCTCTGTGGACCGGGTAAGGTGGGTCTCAGCATCCTGACTCACAGATGAGGAAGGGGGTGCCCAGACCCCGTGATCCACGCAGTGTCTTGCAGGACTCAGCCCCTCGGTCAGGGAGCTGAGTCTCTGCATCTGAGGGGTTCAATCACAAGGTGAGCTTTTAAGGGACCCTGAGGCGAGGATTCTGGGTAAGGATGGTGACAGGCTGGCGCTCATCCTGGCCTGGTCCAGATTTCCGGTTCTGCAGCCCCCACCTCACCCGTCTCTCCTCCTCTTTCTCCTCAGAGAAAACCCAAGATTACTGCCTCCCGCAAACTCCTGCTGAAGGTGAGCGGGGTCCCGGCTCTGGGGAGGTGTCCGGGGAGGCAGAGGGGTGCAGTGCACCTCTGGGGGGGAGGGTCGTGGGAGGTCAAAGAGGAGGGAGACCAGAGTGGGGAGGAGGTGGAGGATGAGGAGAAGGGATGGAGGAGGAGGGGGTGGAGGGGGTGGAGGAGGAGGG
>NW_021145403.1:0-2007 GCF_002837175.3 Physeter macrocephalus | reverse complement strand
AGGGGTGGAGGAGGGGGCGGAGGGGGAGGGGTGGAGGAGGAGGGGGAAGAGGGGTGGAGGAGGAGGGGGTGGAGGGAGTCTGGCCGAGCCCAGAGCCCGTGGCCAGCGGGTGGGAACCGGAATTCTGGTCCTGGCACCCACCCGGGGCTTGGCAGGAGGCGGGACCGACTTCAGGGTGGGACCCCTGGTGGGGCCAGAGGGCTTGCTTTATTCTGGTAAGAGATTCTTTCTTAGGAGCTCTGGGGCCCAAAAAGATGAGAAATGGTAAGAGGCAGATTGAAGGACGGTGAGGTCCGGGGTCCACGAGCGCGTGCTCGTGTGTGGCCCCCCGGGCTTTGGTCTCACGCAGCCGCGCACACACTCCCACTCTTGGCGGCCGCCTTGTTCCCAGGCGCCCAGGGCTGCGTGGTCTGGGCCTCCTCCGGGCTGAGCTCGCAGTCGGGGCCCGCCTTCCCTTCGTGCCCCGATGCCAGGTGGGGGACGAGGGGCCCCGCTCAGCGCGCTCTGTCCTGCGCAGAGCCTGATGCTGGCCAAGGCCAAGGAGTGCTGGGAGCAGGAACTCGAGGACCGAGAGGCTGAGAAGAAGTGCTACCTGGCCGAGCGCATCCCGGCGCTGCAGACCCGAGGCCTGTCCCTCAGCGCCCTGCAGGTGCGCGTGGGGGCGGGGCTCCCGACGGGACCGCAGGACCAGCTGCAGGAGCTCAAACTGGCCGGCTCAAAGCTCCGTCCTTTACAAGTGGCTCCTCCCTTACCTGGTCTTCACAGCCCCGTGTGGCGGGGTCGGGCTGGGGTGGGGCGTTGGGTCCCATTTTACAGGCGGGAAGGGAGCCTCAGCAGGGAGAAGGGTGTTGCTTGGGGGGGCGCTGAGCAGGCGACAGGGCGTGTATCAGACCAGCGTGACGGTGCAGAGCGGGGAGCTGGGCAACGCTTGGGAGGGCCCGTTTCTCCAGACTTGCCCGTCCGTCCCCTGCAAACAGGCCTTTAATGTTTTTATAACATTGGTAAGAGTTTAAACACCAGTGACTGCAGAGTGAAGGGACCGGAAGGAAATACAGATCTCCTTTGACTTACGATGGGGTTATGTCCCAAGAAACCCATCGTCGGGTGAAACTATCGTAGGTCCAAAGTGCACCGTCTACACCTCACCCAGCGCACATCACCGCTCACCTGGCCCAGCTTGACCATGTGAGGACCGCTCACATTAGCTGAAAGTTGGGCTAAATCAACGAACACAAAGCCTATTTTATAATAACGAGTTGAATAGCTCATGTAATTCACTGAAGATGAAAAAGCAGGTGGTTGTCTGGTACAGAATGGTTTTAAGTGTGTCGGTGGTCACCCTCATGAGCGCGGGGCTGCCGGGAGCTGGGGCTGCACTGCCCAGCACGGAACATCACTAGCCCCGGAATGATTAAAATTCAAAATTCCAAGTATGGTTTCTACTGAATTTGTGTTGCTTTCGCACCATCATAAAGGCAAAAAAACCATAGGCTGAACCATCGTTAAGTCAGGGACCATTTTTAAAAAAAGATATTTATTTACTTATTTTGGCTGTGCCAGGTCTTAGCTGTGGCATGCGGGATCTAGTTCCCCGACCAGGGACGGAACCCAGGCCCCCTGCACTGGGAGCTCGGAGTCTTACCCACTGGACCACCAGGGAAGTCCCACCATTTGTAGACCAACATGTCACCGATGGTTACCTCCGGGCGGTAACCTATGTTATTACTGCCTGGTGGTAATAATTCCTATTTTATTATTAATTAAATAATAATTATTATTATCACGAATTATTCCTCTTTTATTATTATTAGTAGTAGTAGTAGTTTTTTGGGGTTTGTTTAGGCTGCACCGTGTGGCAGGCGGGATCTTAGCTCCATCGAACCTGTGTCCCCTGTATTGGGAGCACAGAGTCTTAATCACTGGACCGCTAGGGAAGTCCCCTTATTTTATTATTTTTGCTTAATGTATAATTTTCAAAATTTCTACAATTAACTTACATTCTTTTTA
>NW_021145402.1:105729-114718 GCF_002837175.3 Physeter macrocephalus | reverse complement strand
ATCTGGATTTTATGCGTTCAGCAAACATGACCGTGGATAGGCGTGGACCCACACCTCCAACCTCCTCCTCAGTGTTCAGTGGTGCTGAACTTCCCTAGAAGTGTTCCCCTTTTCCCACGTGCTGTCCTGGAGTCCAAGACCTAAATTTAAGTCTCTGCTGCACCAGTGACTAACTCTGTGACCCTGCTTGACTTCTCTGGGTCACTTTGCTCTCATCTGCAAAACAGGAGTAATAGGACTCTAGGTGGGGCAGGGCAGGATGCTTTTACCTATGTCATCCGAAAGCGATTGCTACCCAAGCAGGAAAACTGACAAGGTGGAGACTACATCACCTACACTGGCCTTCAAAGTTTGCTGCAAGAACATTCGGTGCTTTGAGTAGTGACTTCTTCCTCTCAGATGTATGCAAAACAGTTAGCCCAGTGTGCTAACTCAGCCTTTTCTTCCCTTTTCTTTCAACCGCTTCAAAGAGCCCCCACTGGCTTTTGCCTGCCTCACTGCCTGGGACAAGGCAGCTCTGCCCCGCTCCCCACTTATGACCTGAACTTCCACACATCTGCAGGGAGCGCTTCAGAGTGACTGCTGCCATTGACATTTCAAAGACTCCAAGATGGGGCTCTGAGCCCCATCCCATCAGTGTGACAGAAGGATGGAGCTGGAACAGGGAGTTTGGGAGGATTAACCAGCTCCCCTACTGTGAGGCCAGGCAACCTGTGTCACTAAATCCTCCTACTGGATTAAGCCCGAGCCCACAGATCAGCCGCAGCCTTGAACAGATGTGACACAATGGGACACTTTGTGGGCCTTCGTCCAATGAAGAAACTAAAAGTAGATGGCACATGGGCACATGGCACTTGTCACTCTCTCCCTTGTGTTATTGGTAGAGGCAGCAGTGTGTCTTGAAAAAAATCACGAGCCAAAAAGTCTAGGTGTCCCCCAGCTCTGCCACTTGCCAGCTGTGTGATCTTGGGTGGGTTACTTCACTTCACTGAACCTCAATTGCTTCAACAGAAAAACAGAGCTTGTGGGAGGGATTTCACAGAGTTTTGAAGGATTCTGAGATAACACACACATTCATTTCCTCAAAGAGCACGTGCAGGAAACGTGAATGTGACTGCCCCTGCCTGGGGCAAAGGCCTGGCACCTATGTCACCTCACATTTGTGGCTCCCCCCCTTTCTCTGTCCTTCACGGCGTCTTGCACCTGCTTCCATCTGAACACTCAGTCTTTTAAGTTTCTCTCCTTTTAACGGTGGTTTCTCAGAAACTGGGGTTCTGTGGTTATTTATCTTCGCTTTCCCACACCTGGCCACACGTGGGTTCCTGGGAATGTTTATCAAACTAAAAACACTCTGTAACATGCTCTGCCTGGGATCATTCACTAGTGTGTCCCATCTCCCCTCCTGGACTAGATACTCTGAGGGCAGCAGCTAGGTGTGTGATTCATCCATGTAGCTAATATGGCACCAAGCCAGACACACAGTGGATTTTCAGGGGGTACATGGGAAAAGCAAGAAGAAAAATGACAAGGGAAGAGAAAGAAACAGGTCCCCCTCCCCGACAGCAGTAACTCACCAAGCAAGTCTTCCTACCCACTCAGTGCCAGGCAGGCTCATATTCTTGCTTCTCCCTCTGAGAACAAGGTCCAGATGTTTTCTTAGTCCTCCTTGACAAAAACTCTACAAAATTTACAAAGCCCAGTTACGGTTTTTTTTCCTTTCCAGCAGGACTTTCCTGGATGATGTTTAATGTCTCAACCAATCACCCAAAGATGACAATTCCTATGGAATTGTCAGGGTCATGGGATAATCTATCCCTGACTCCAATATGCAGGAAGATCCCCTGTATAAACTCTCCCTAAAGATGGGTGGGGACAACCCACCTCCCATTTCGTTTTCCCCACTTAGACACAACCTGCTGTTTTCAACCTCCGTATCTTTGCTGTGCTGCTCCCTTTTGTCTAAAATGACTTTGCCCATCCTCCAAACCATACCCTCACACTCTGTGACTCCTACAACCACCAGCCTTGCCACAGCCAATTTGCGCAGCTGACTCATACGTACCCTTCAAAATCTGACTCAAGTGTAACCTCACGAGAAGGAGGTAGTCTACACAGCAAGCATGCGGAAGAGTGGTGAGCCCAGACGTTAGAGGTGAACCTCGGCACTCGCACAAGTGAGCTGTGTGACTTCGGGAAAGTCACCTCCCATATCTGAACCTCAGTTTGCTCATCTGTGAAATGGGAGTGTGGACACCTTCTTCAGGGAGTTGTTCTGAGAAGTAAACCGGTTGATGAATGTAAAGAGCTTGGCACAGAACTTGGCGTGTGGGAAGCTCTCAATTATGGCAGCTGTAGTCATGTCTTCCGTGGACCCCAGACTGGATTATCTGCCCCTCCTCTATACTCCTAGAGCACCGTGTAAGGACACGGTGCCTTACACGTAGCCACCTGTAGCTGCCATTTACCTCACTGTTTTGATATCTGCTCACTACCTGTGGCCCTACCGATGGTAAGCAACTCATGGGCAGAAACTCTTAGCATCTCCCAGATCCAAGACCAGGTCTGCTTGTTGCATGAGTGAATGAATGGATGGAATGAATGAACACATGAGTTAATAAACTGAATTAGTAGACTTCTAGGCTACCTTGACAGCCATGCCTATTCTAAGCCCCGCAAGGGCTTGAGTTGGGGCTGCCTAGAGCAACTCAGGTCGGAGCCATGCCTAGGCTATCACACGGGCCCGTGAGGACATAGAACAGTGGGGACAATGAAAACTAAAAGGTGGACTCCAAAATGTGTTTTGTTACTGCTGAGTTTGCCCTCTCACCTCTTTCCAAGGCCCACCAGGCCATCAATAAATATGTGCTTGGAATTATTCATAGATTCATTTGTTCATTCAGCAAATATTTATTGAGTCAGATACTGTTCCAGGCACTAGGGTACAGCAGTGGATAAGACGAGCATATTCCCAGGAATATGATTCCTTGGAGAGGCGACATAAACCATTATCACCTTGCTAGTAAGGCCGCGGAAGTAGGAAGGAGGAGCAATGGACAGGGAGTCAGGAAGCCCAGATACGGATCTTTGCTTTGAGCACCCTCGTCTCATCAAGTCACTCGGCTTCTCTCTGCCCTGTGACATGTTACTTTCATAGGGTGGCCATATCTGCCCTACTCATCACAAGGTCAGGTATTTGTATCGGGAATGATCATAGAAAAGGCTATGGAGTCGTGGAAAGATGACAGCTTATCAGCAAAATGACCTGGCTCTGTGACCTTAAGCACATCATCTACCTCTCCAAGTCTCTGCTTCCTCATCTGTAAAATGGGGATAGACACTCACCTGGCCTACCTTGCAAAGTCCCTGTGGGTCTTAACCTAGACCACAGGAGGAAGCAGGGCACTGCAAACAGTAAAGAGCACTGACATCGTAACTCTTGGCTGTAGGCCTGCACGCACTTCATCCACTCACATCTGTTTCAAGGTCTAGTTTACTCAAGTGGATCAGGTAGCCTTCTCTGACTCTTGGAGTCCTCATCTGTAAAATGGGAATAATAATCCCTGTCTGGCCCACCCCCCAGTGTTGTGAGAATCTGATGAAATTATGGATGTGAAAAACTTTGGCAAGTGTTGCCATGCTATGTAAATGATAAAGTGCTCTGTAAATTTGAAGAGCAATTATTCTTTTTGTTTTCATGAGGGATTATGCTCATTGTAGTAGAAGTGGACTTGTCCTATGTCTGTTCCTCCACCTCTAGAAAGAAAGAAAAGAACCATGGAGATGGTCTCGACGTATTTCCAACACGTGTGGAATCTCACTTTATTCTTGAGGTAACTCCATGTGTTGTGCAGGAAAAAAACTTTTTCCATCATTAGAGAGGAAGATAGGATTCTAGGTGGCCACTCTTGTAGTTGCTTTCCCTCTCTGAGCCTCATTCTCCCCATTTGTCAAATAAAGGGGTCGGATTCTATTTAAATTAGGATACGTATGGCCGCAAGGAAAAAAGTGATAATCAGTAATGTTATCTGTTATCTCACATAGCAAGAAGTCCAGATGTGGGCATCCCAAGTTGGGTGTTACAGTGCCTCTAAGGTGTCAGGGCCACAAACCAGTGTCCCTGTGATTTTTCAATGGTGTCAAGATGACTCCTATGGCTCCAAACTTCACACCCTTATTTAATAATGCCCAAAGGCAAGAGAAGATCAGTGTTTGTCTTGGGCTTCTTCTTAAGAAAAGGATATGGAAGACTTTCCCAGACCTGCCGCTTGTATTTCATAAGGGGGGCAGGGGCAGGAGGGTGATCCCATGTCCCTTATCTAAACAAGTCAGGACAAAGGAAAAGGAATTACCATATCGAGCAACAAAATCCCTGTTCTGACAACAAAACCATCATGAAAATGGCTGCCAGGCAGACGTCCCTCAGGTCTGACACAGACTGGATCTCTGAAGTCCATTCAAGCCCTCAAGTGCAACGCTGAGCTCTGACAAAGACTCTGGATCCCCAAAGTCCATTCAAGTCCCCAAGTGCAATGCTGAGATCAGCCCAAGGTTGCTGCAAGCCCCCTTCCCAGCTTCTAAGTCCTACCCTGTCCCTACTGGGTGGAGCTGGGCGGGAGGTGGTGCTGCAAGAGAACCAGGACCCCACAGCTGGGAACTGCCTTCTGGGCTGTGTGTTCGGGCTGTGTGCAGGGGGTTTGTAGAGTGTAAACTTCAGGCAACCCTGATGAGGAAGGTTGTTTGTGTCTCGATATCTCTGCAGGCTGGCCTCCTCATCCCCATGCTGTTTGCTCAGTGCTGCCTTCACCCAAAGCTCTCCCTTCTTCCTTTTACCTTCCAAATTCAGCCTGCTGGCACCCCTGGCAGCTTTCTGGACTCTGTTTCTGAAAACAGCCTAGCCCACCAGGCCCAGAATGGATGACCCCTTACTTTCCTTCCTGCATCTTCCCATAAATAAACAGAAACTGATAAGAGTGACTGAAACAAAATAGAAGTCTATTTTTTTTCTCATGTAAGAGGTCTAGAAGCAAGCAACTCGGGGCTCCATGGCCTGTAGCAACCCAAGTGCCTTCTGTCTTTCTGCTCCTCCATCCTCAGTATATGTCCACCTTCAAAGTTATTTCACAGTCCAAGATTGCTTCTGCAATTCTATTATTATCATCATGTCATTCTAAACGGAAAAGGGAAAATGAAAAAAAAAAAAAAAAAAAGACCTCTATCTGTTATACCCATACCTCCTTCCCTTTTTAAGGAGCTTTCCCCACATCCCACCCCAAAACTTCTTCTTATATCTCATTGGCCAGAACTTGGTCACAGGGCCAAACTTTGCAGCTAAAGTAGCTGGGAAATGTCCTTTTCAACTAGGCATATTGAAACCCCCAATTCACTTAAATTAGTAAGCAAGATAAAGAGAATGAGTATTGGACAGGCAGCTAGCAGTCTCGGCTACAATTCCAGGGCTAATCATCAGAGAGTAACACGAGTTCTGGGTAAAAGGTCTGGGCAGTTGATCATTGCAAAGCGTTGGAGGACAGGGGACCTTGGGTGGCTGTCACTTTGTTTAGTTTTTATAGGCTTCCATCTGGCTACCTATGGGACTTCCGGCATGTCACTTCATCTCTCTGAACCTCCTCTGGTCTAAGATGGAGGTGGGACTACTAGATCAACTGTGGTGAAATGAATCTGAGGGCAAGATTCATTCTTTCAGCTGTTCATTCATTCATTCAACAAGAATCTCCTGACACATCTTCTTTGTGCCAAGTGCTGTGCTAGGCATTGAGGATTCAGAGAGTCATAAATTGTGGGAGTTTATAGTCAATGGAAAAAAGCCCAGGAAGACATCCATCATGATAGATTGTGCTAAATGCCATGTTAAAGATAAATGCAAAGAGAGGTGAGGTTCGAAGAGGGGCACCTACTGCAGGTAGGGGACCTCAGAGGCATCCTGAGGATGCTTAAGGGATGAACAGGAGCTTGTGGGCAGAGGAGGTTGGAAAGTACAGGAAGGAGGCCAGCCTGTGCATAGATATGAACCTGCAAAAGAGCACATGGTGTTCTGGAAACATTTTCCTGCTGTACACTGACCCTCAGGTAGGGCTCTGGTTTCTGAGCTTTTTTAATGAGCTAGTGCTGTTTATTTAGTTCATCTGAATTCAAAAAGATTGGAGGTTGGATTTCAGCTCCACCATCTAATAACATGCTCTCAGGCCAGGGGCTTCATCTTGAACCTGAGCTTCACCCTCAGCATGAGCTTCAGCGTCTTTGTCTATACACGCCCTTAGCCCTCAGCGCTATGCGCTGAGATCTCGTGTATAGACGTGCCCAGCGTGGCCCTGACACACGGTGAGTTTTCAGTCCAGATTTTTTCCTCCTCTCCTCTTCTGCAGGGCTATGGGGTGAACCGCATAGGTTTCAGGGAACCAGGAAGAGGAGACAGCCACTGGCCAATGGCTTAAGGAGGGCAAGAGTGGTTTCTGTGTTGATACTTTTAAGTGAGAACTGGAACAGGAAAAAATCAGGTGAGAGAAACCAGTATGCTGCCAAGGAGTAGCCTGCGTTGTTCACCCCTGGTAAAGCAGCCGCAAAGAGATGTTAAAGCAGGGCAAAGGTCAACCCCTTGCAAGAGAATAAACTGCCAAACCTTGTGGCCCTGGGCCCTCCCTCCTGCAATTCCCATGACCCCCTGCGCTGGTTTTCTCCCTGGAGATGAGAAGGTGACCTCTGCCCCGCCAGGCTCTTTGGGCTGTGTGTTCGGGCTGTGTGCAGGGGGTTTGTAGAGTGTAAACTGCAGGCAACCCTGATGAGGAAGGTTGTTTGCGTCTCGATATCTCTGCAGGCTGGCCTCCTCATCCCCATGCTGTTTGCTCAGTGCTGCCTCTGTGCCTGCCTTCACCCAAAGCTCTCCCTTCTTCCTTTTACCTTCCAAATCCTCCCCATCCATCACAACCACCCGTCCAGGAAGCCCGTCCTGATGGCTCTAGTCTACACTGATCCCATGCCCTCAAAATATCCAGACAACCACAACCACAAGATAGTCACTCTCTTTCTTCTGTTTGTTTTTTTTTTTCTATTCGGCTTCATCCTCACCCCACTTGAACAAGGACCATCTGGGCTCCCAATTCTCTGAACCAGCACAATCACATCAACTGGGAACTTGTTAAAAATGCAAATTCACCCATGGGGGTGGCCCCAGCAATCTGTGCTCCAACAGGACTCCAGGTGATTCTAACACACACTCAAGTTCAAAAACCAGTGCTTCCAACAATCCTGGCTTCTGAGAAGGGAAAGGACGAAATAGTGATATTCTTCCTTTAGCTTCAGAGTTCTCTAGAAACACATCCCCATGAAGGTCCCCATCACAGAGCACTTATTCTTTCCTTCAGCAATATCCCAGCACACTGACTGCATGGAGATGGAAAGCAGAATGGTTCTTCCCCTATTCACTCTGTAATTTACCCCACAGATGTTACTGAGCGCGTGTCGTGTATGTTTCCAGCTTGAACTCAGACACACCTGAGTGTGGTGAGTCTGGGCTCACCACTCATTGACAGGAATGGAAACATGGTGAGGCAAGGACGCAGATGGGGAAGCGAGACAGGAGAGCTGACAGAGCTCAGTTCCCACTCTGCCTGCAGGAGGAGGCAGTTCCAGTTCTGGGGGGAACCCCTCTAGGCGTGTAGGGTTCTGTCCCCCACCCCATCCCCTGCACCAGCTGCTGCACGAGGGGCTCCCACTGTGCAGGGAAGGGCCTAGGGTGGGGCACTCCAGCAAACTCCAATGACACATGTTTTGTATTACACGCAACATTCTTTGTGGGAACCCTAGTGAAAAATACACATGGCCAATCATCCCTTTCTCAGGAGGAGGGGCCCCAGGAAAGCGGATTTTCGCTGCGGGCTTTATCAAGAGTTAGAAACACAGTGAAGGCTCTGAGCTTGTTAGAAAAACAAACTGTTTGTGCTTGGGCTTTTCATTTGAAGGATTAGAAGATGGTTTGGATATCAGCAGATACCTGAGGAGCTCACCTGGGTCTCAAGACAATGGTGGAAAGTGCATGGGATCTGGCATCTCCTGGCTTGGCTCCCGGACTGCATTTCTGAGTGGCATTTAGGGGAGCCACCTGCCTGGCTGAGCTTCTATTTCCTCAACTCAAATAAGAGAATAATAACACTTCATCTTAAAGGGCAGGCACTATAAAAACCCTGTGAAATGGTATTTGCAAGAGTACTCTTTGTAAAACATATTACATAAAAGGGATTCTTACTATCATTATTAGACGTAGAAAATCCAGAAGGAAACCTTGTCCAAAAAAATTGTCTGGCAGCATGATATAGTGGAAGAAATATGAATTTAAAGACATACAGAAATGGATATAAACCTCACCCTCACCACTTACTGGCTGTGTGGCTTCAGGCAAGTTACTTCACTTCTCTGAGCCTCAGCTGTCTGGGGTAAAAATACTCCCCATCAGATGGGGTTGCTGCAAGGACTAAATCATTTTTTCTGTAACTGTCCCTGCCCTGTAGAAGGTGCTCCATACAGGTGAGCACTGCAGCTCAAGGATGCCCAAAGTGGCACCGCCACCCCTGCCCCGCCCACTGGGGTTTGAGGCCGCTCGAAGAGTCAGCCCTGCTCTGCGCATCCCCTCACTTGAGGGGAGGAGTTTACCTCCTGCCCCTGACACTCCTCTGAGAAGCTATTCTTCATCCCCACAGCTCTGGCAGCCTCCCCTCGCCACCTCGATCAAGTTACAGACCCATTTGTTTTCCCCTCACAAAGCACTGCAGTCTGCCAGCTCCTCCCCCTTCTCCTCCAGCGGGCGAGCCGGGCCAAGAGTTCAGCTTCGAGTAGAAGAGTCCCAGCACTTCTCACTAAGGCACACAGAAAATGTCACAGTTGGCCCTGTGTTTGTAACCTTGTATATGTCTTCATCAATTTCCAGGCCCCTGGAAGCAGTTCCCAGAGTCCACTTTTTTTTTTTTTTTTTTTTTTT
>NW_021145402.1:0-105542 GCF_002837175.3 Physeter macrocephalus | reverse complement strand
CGCGCAGGCTCAGCGGCCATGGCTCACGGGCCCAGCCGCTCCGCGGCATGTCGGATCTTCCCGAACCGGGGCACGAACCCGCGTCCCCTGCATCGGCAGGCAGACTCTCAACCACTGCGCCACCAGGGAGCCCCCACTTCTTTTCAGCTGAGTATGTTCCCTAGAGGGGAGGGGGAGTTTCTTAAACCCACTCAAACCCAGCAGGTGTTGGTGTGGGATCTGATCCCAGGCAGAGGGGGCAGGAACTAATGTTTTCGACCACATCCCACATCCCAGGCTCCTTTTATATGCATCAAATCTCTGCATTAGCATCACTTTTCTGGGGGCTCCTCTCTTGATCCCCAAGACTCAGTGAAGTCCCGGTACACGCTTGCTTAGCAATCTGCATTTCTTCTTGTAGAACTCACACGTATGTCAGTTGAATGTCTTTCTTCTCTGGTAAGCTTCAGGAGGGGTTTGATCAAGTCTGTCTCATTAGCACAGACCACAGTGCCTGATGGAGAGTAGGTGCTTAACAGATTCCATGTAGTTGCTTATTCATTTGATGAATGAATAAAACCTCACGGCAATACTGTAGGCTAAATATTTTCATTTTCCTGATTGTGCAGAGAAGACAACTGAGACCCCAAGAGATGAAGTGTCTTACCCAGGCTGACACAGCCAGTAAATAGTTGAGCTAAGATTCAAACCCAGGTTTTCACCAAATGCCTCACTGCATTTGATTTATATTAAGATCATGCTGGAAATGCTAACAAAGACAATTTTTAAAAATAAAGAAACTGAAACTACCCAGTGTTCCCTCTCCACCCCCAACACAGCATGACTTGTGCCAGTGAGAGGGTTCTGGGAGCCGAGTGCAACCCACACGAGGCGGAGGCCAGGAGACAGGGGTGGCCCTTGTCCCTCAGCCGCCGTGGGGACCAGATCCTCGCATGGAGCCCCTCCCGGCTTGTCCCCACCAGGGCAGGACTTGGATACAAAGTCTCAGGAGAACAAAGATCACATTTTCCCCTACAAAGCAGAGAGGCCAGCGCTGGGGAAACAATGGCCTTGCTGGGATCAAAGAGAGCTGGGCCTGGACTGGGGACAAAAGCTGAGCCCCAGCTTGATAAGAATGACAACCAGCTCTCCTCCTCCCGTTACAAAGGTCTGGGGGTGGGAGGAGCAGTGAGCGTGAGTGTGTAGATCCTTAGGGGCCCACCCCACCTTCCAGCCTCCCCGCCCCCAGCTCCCTGCCCCTCCCCACCCTGCACAGCTCCAGGAATGCAGCCTAACTGCCCTCCCCCAAGCCAGCCATGTTCTTGTCTATTCTAGGCCTTCCCTCAAGTTTTCCCTCTAACATGCTCATCTCCTCCTTTCCCCTTAAGCGCACTGACTCAGGCTACAGCGTTTCAGCTCACAAGCTGCCTCCTCTCTGCCTTCCGTGACCCTTTGAGGCCTGGGTCCATCACACCCTGCTGTGGGTTTGCACCAACCCAATTCCGGCCTCTAGTTCCAGCACTGCTTACGTTGAATTATTACGACCACTGTCAATACGACCTCCCCCCAGCAGGCTGTGACCACATGGAGGCCGAGACAATTTCTTACCGATTTTGTAAATGCATTGCCTAACCCAAGAGGAGACGGATGGGTAAACGTTGGTTGAATGAATAAAGCAATGAATGGTGTAGAGTGAGCTCTCCTAAGGCCTGGAAATTCACTTTGGGACCGTGTCTTTTGAATGAATCAAAACCTCTCTGACCTCTGGATCTCCTTCACTGAATTTTGTGCAACTAATATTCTTAAAGTGCCTCCTCCATTCAGGGCATGGCTGGGTACTGAGACTGGAACGGTCAGCGAAACGAAACCCCTGCCCTCATGGAGTTTCAGTCTGTGGCCAGGGCCAGGGAGACAGACATTAATCAAGTACATAATTTAAAATTATGATAAGTGCTAATAAGGGAAAGCACAGGGCAGGGCAATAAAAGAGCATATTAACTTGTGCATCAATGTCTGTCTGTATGCCCGGCAGAGGTCTTGGCTCTGGGAGGGATACATCAGGGAACTATGTGTCCACTATGGAGATAACCTAGCTAATAACAGGGGAAACTAGTCCAGGCTGGGAAGGCTTCCCTGAGGAAGGGACAGCTGAGCCAAGATCTAAGGGATGAGTCAGCATTAGGAAGCAAGAGGCAGGAGGTAGAAAGACTAAAAATTTGCTATGATTAGCAATGCATTGGGTTGCCTATGGGAAAATATCAATGCCTCCACCCTAAACTGCCCACACAGAACCTGGTAGCAGAAGTCTGCAGAGCAATCAGAACATGTGGGGGTCAGAGAGGCTGTGTACTTTTCCCAAGGTCATCCCCGGGACTCTAGCAGATGGAGAGAGATGGAGCCCCAGGGCCCCAGCTCCAAGTCTGCTACCTCACAATGCCCTGCAACTGTGAGACAGATCGGGGAGAGAGACCCTTCTCCAGCCCAAAGGTGGGGCCCTGGGATTGAAGAGCAAAGCATCCCCAGGAAGTGCCCCCCCGGAGGACCAGGCTCGATCTGAAATTTCCTATGAAGGGACTGTCCCTCACCATAGCAAAAGTAATAGTGATGCCTCCGGATGCTGTGTTCATCCAACAACCATGTACATTTAGCAAAGCACCGTCGCAAAAATGGCCCCATTTCTTCTAAGAGCAATGGTCAAGCCCTAGGTTTCAGTGAGACTGGGTTCTAATCAAGTCTTATTAACTGTGACCTTAGACAAGTTATTTTTCTACTCCGGGCTTGAATTTCCTCATTTGTCACTTGGAACCAAGGCTCCCTATTGGCAGGGCTATGGTTAGGATGGTGTCTTTATTATTAGTTATCTCAGGTTGCCATTACAAAGTACCAGAGACTGACTGGCTTTAACAACAGAAACATTTTCTTGAAGTTCTAGAAGCTAGATGTCTGAGATTAAGGTGTCAACAGAATTGGTTTCTTCTGAGGCCTCTCTCCTTGGCTTGTAGATGGGCATCTTCTCCCTGTGTCTTCACATGGTCTTCCCTCTGTGCTAATTTCCTCTTCTTATAAGGACACCAGTCATATGGGATTAGGGCCCTCCCTAATGACCTCACTTTAACTTAATTATCTCTTTAAAGACCCTATCTACAATTACAGTTACATTCTGAGGTACCGGGGCGGGGTAGAACGTCAAAATATAAATTTGAGGGGAATACAATTCAGCCCATGACAGATAGAATAATGTTTCTAAATGTCTGCATGATGCCTGGCACATAGCAGACACTGACTAGATGGCAGAAATCATGGGCATCAGTATCACGGGGAAGAATTGTGGGGTAAAAGACCACCAGTTCTCTCTCATGTGCTTTAATGGACAAAGCAGGCCATGAGGCACCCTAGGTTCTAATCCTGCCTTGCTGCCTGGACGACCTTGGCAAGACCCTGGTACTAACGTAGAGGATGCACCCCCTAATGTCTACATCCCTTTCCTTCTCACATACTTCTAGCGTATAAATAGAGAAAAATGAAGTCTCCAGCTCTGGCCACTCCAACAGTAGGGCAGGAAAGAGGCTAAGCTTCCGCCATTTTCAGGACGAGCCACACCAATGCTCGCAGAGGACTTAGCGCCCTGCTGCTGTTCTGAACGTGTAGTTGAAGCACCTCCAGAAAACATTCTCTGCCTTACCTCTCCCCTACTGCCCTCCCCAGCAAGCGAGAGACAGCATTTTTCCTAGAGGCCATCAGTTATAATATTATCAGGCCCTGAAGACATAACTTAGGGAGCCGTCCTGATAGGACTCAATGGTGCCCAGGTCACCCGATGGTATCTCAGGCCAGATTCATTCATCTGGCACCCTCCCCTGCCCTGTCTGGCCCTGGCATGTCCAGGACAGCTGACCCTCCAGGAGCAGCTGCCAAGGCCAGAATATCATCTTTCAAGTAGCTTTCCCACCATGTGGTTGTTCAGTGAGACACTAAAGAAGTTGTTGGTTTGGGTTGTTTTGTAAAGACTGTCTCAGCATATCCTATTTGCAACGTGAGCCCGGGCAGTTCCTACAGACTGGGTTTAGTCTATTGTATTTGCTTCCTCTTTGAGTCCAGTCGTATCAAGATAGTGATGCCAAAAGAGATGAGTGAGCAGAGGAGAGACGCTGAAGTGGCACTTTGGCACAGCAGGAAAAACAAAAACAAATGGGCTTTGAAAAAAGGTACTAATTGATCTCTAGGCCGGTGAGGCCCTATTTGGGGGTAGCTTTTTGTGCTCCATTCTGAGCCCCGTATTTTGTATTGATTTTCAAAGTGACCCATGCTCACTGCAGAAAATGTGGAAGACAGAAAAAGGTAAAGAAGCACGCACACACATACACACACAGAACCCATAAGCCCATCATCTTAAGATAATCGTTGAGATAATTGTTCTCAGTGTTGGGATGTATTTTACTCCAATCTTACTTCTTGTGTAATTGAGATCATACTAAAGATAAAGTTTTATATCTCGTTTGCTTTCTTCAGCTTTATTGATGTATAATTGACATATCTTGCTTGTTTTAATTAGCATTTTATCATAGGCATTTTTTTCAAGAAAAATTTAATGTCTGCATAACATTCCACTAAATTGATGTATCACTGTTACTTATCCATTCTCCTGTGGTGAGTGTTTAAGTAGGTATACTATTGTCTGTTTTATTATGAATGGCTTTTCTTTTATAGGTTGGGCTGTTATAAATAATGCTGCCTTGGACATCCAAGTACTTTATTTACATTTTACTGACATATCACATCCTTAGTTCATATTCTGTGTTCTTAAAAGGACCCTGAGAATTAGGTAGTATTTGCATGTAATAGATGAGGCCAGAGATGAAGCACAGCTAGTAAATCCAGACTGAAACAGAGCCCACTTCTTTAGACCTCAAGCCCGATGCTCTTTCTACCACTCTGTGATTGATATCACAAGGTGAACAACAGACCATGAACCATCTGCCAGCCAGGTCCCATCAGGAAGAGTCAGAGGACCCAGGAATTCTACACCTAGAGGAGCTAAGACCTAGAAAGCAAAGATGTCATCCAGCATCAGTCAGGATGGCCGATTGGTGAAAAAGCAAGCAAGCTTGTCCTGTGCAGCCACAGAAGGCAGAACTAAAACATCTATATGGGAATTCAAGATGATTTCCATTCAATATAAGAAGAAAGTGTGATGCCATGAGTTTGACGTAAGATGGACTTCACTTTGAATCCTTGCTCTGTTACTTACTGGTTGTATGAACTTGGGCAAGTCACTTGTGTTCTGTGAAACTCAGAGCCCACAAATTTAAACCATGCGAGGTTGATCTGAGGATTAGAGGTAATGTGCATTTAGTATATAGTTTGGTGCACAGCAGGGGCTCAAAAACGGTCACTATTTTGTTAACACTAAATTTCGGCTGTCCAGCACGGAACGGGCCACGCTGGATGTTCAAGCAGAGGTGGGATATCCATCTGTCCAATGGTTAGTGGAGGCAGCAAGGTTAAACCAGGCGATCTCTAAGTTACATGGTAAGAAAAATGTGAGCCAGAGTTAGGAGCCCTGGACCCAAGATCTTGCTCGCCATGAGTTTGACGTAAGATGGACTTCACTTTGAATCCTTGCTCTGTTACTTACTGGTTGTATGAACTTGGGCAAGTCACTTGTGTTCTGTGAAACTCAGAGCCCACAAATTTAAACCATGCGAGGTTGATCTGAGGATTAGAGGTAATGTGCATTTAGTATATAGTTTGGTGCACAGCAGGGGCTCAAAAACGGTCACTATTTTGTTAACACTAAATTTCGGCTGTCCAGCACGGAACGGGCCACGCTGGATGTTCAAGCAGAGGTGGGATATCCATCTGTCCAATGGTTAGTGGAGGCAGCAAGGTTAAACCAGGCGATCTCTAAGTTACACGGTAAGAAAAATGTGAGCCAGAGTTAGGAGCCCTGGACCCAAGACCTTGCTCCATTACTTAGGAGCTGAGGCATAAGGACTTACCTTTTCCGGGTCTCAGTCACCTCGTTCGTTAAAATGGGAGTAACGGGCTTCCCTGGTGGCGCAGTGGTTGAGAGTCCGCCTGCCGATGCAGGGGACGCGGGTTCGTGCCCCGGTCCGGGAAGATCCCACATGACGCGGAACGGCTGGGCCCGTGAGCCATGGCCGCTGAGCCTGCGCGTCCGGAGCCTGTGCCCCGCAACGGGAGAGGCCACAACAGTGAGAGGCCCGCGGACCGCAAAAAAAAAAAAAAAAAAAAAAAAAAGGGAGTAACAACGCACTCCTCACTGGACTGTTAGAAGAGAGAAAAGAGATCGTTGATATGCAAGCACTCGCTATAACTCCAAAAATTTCCACTAAAGTCCATTCATTTTATGATTATCATTCCAACTCCACAATGCAGTGGCTCTCCTGGGGTTGCATGAAGAAAATAAACTGTGCTCCTGATAAAGCTGCTGGGGGAATTCCCTGGCGGTCCAGTGGTTAGGACTCCGCGCTCCCACAGCTGGGGACCTGGGTGCAATCCCTGGTCAGGGAACTAGGATCCCGCAAGCCGCTCAGCACGGCCCCAAAACACCTGCTGGCTTCCAGCCTCCACACCCTTCACAGCCGTACCTTTATCTTCCAATGCGGTTTAAAGAGGGAACCAGCCAGGATGACCAGTGCCCGTCTGGAGTTTGGAGGGGCTTACGATGCTGCCTGTGGACATGGCTTTCATCCCCCAGGAATGTCTGTGGTATTTACAGAGCAGACAGTACCTCATCTCCAGGACTAGGTCAGAGGCCGTCAGGACCCTTCCCCGGCCCCCTCACCTCTGGGTGTGGGACACTCGCAGGCTTCGGACAGCTGCCGCTTTGGGCTGGAATGCTGTGAGCTAGGCCTGACATATGTTCCATCAATTTCCTTGGGAAAGAAAGATCCCAGAGACGCAGCCTGCATTCATCCATCTAATATCAGCCACCCCGGGCATCTCTGGGGTTTTACATCTTCATTGGTTGTAGCAAGTGACTGGCGCCCTTCACTCAAATGCCCATTATGTGAGGCCAGACATTCCTGATCCTTGGTGCTCAGACCTCCATCCGTCACTTAGGAATAGACAGGACTTGCATTCAGAGGAAGAGGTGGCTTGTAGCAGCTTCACCCCATAAATTCTGATTAGGTGTCTTCTTAGCCAACATTACCTTTCCTCCATTGAAGTCTTGGGATTTATATCAACCCCCATCAGTCTCCTTACAGCAGAACTGGGCAGTTGAAAGCTCTGAAGGCACGTAGACGCGATCGCAAATACCAGTTCTGGCATTTGTTTGTGACATAAGGCAAGCTGTTACGTAGATTAAATGAGATAGTGTATGATAGACCCTTAGTCCACTGCCTGGGCCATAGTGAACATTCTGTAATTAGCTGTTCCTTAACTGTTGTAGTAGCTGCACGATCTTGGGCAACTCACCTAGCTCTTTTGAGCATCAGTTTCCTCATCTGGAAAAATGGATCATCTATAAAAAGTGATTAAAAAGAAAGGAATAGGTTTCACACTCAGAGCAGGCTAGGTTCATTATCTACGTCTTGCACGTAGTAAACTGTGTTTCCTTGGCAAGTTGTTTCAGGGAACCTCAGAGCTTCAGCTTCCTTTTCTATAAAGTACAAATAATAACACCCATTTTTCAGGGTAGCTGGGAAAATGAGAGATACTATCTGGAAAGTTCCTAGCATGAAGAGCAACTATGACATTATTCCTGGTGGGCAACCGGCAGCATGATTCCTGCTTTAATTTGGTAGTGATTTAAATTTGGCATCTGAAGCCACTGCCTCTTCAAAGGGTGGAACGGTGTAATCGCCAGCCAACTCTGCGGCAAGCAGACACGGAGGTAGAGGCTGTGGAGGCAGCACGTGGGCCACATAGGTTAAATCGGAGCCAGGCTCATATTACACAGGCAGCCGCCAAATGCTTTGGTGGGGGAGCTGACCACTCTGCCATCTGTCCTTCCCAGCCTCTCCCTGCCCCGTTCAGGAGTGGAGCATTCCTCTAGGACTGAATTCACGGAGGAGCCAAAATAAAATAGATTCTCGACCTCTAGTTCCCATCCCATCCTCAAGCACCATATTTACCCTGTTCTTTCATCACCTAAAAGCAGCTTTGTCATATGACTCCCAGCTCAAAGAACTTGAGTGGATTCCCAATATCTCCCAAATGAAGTTCAAATTCATCTGGGTCTTGAATGAAGTTCATAAAGTTAAGGTCTTCTAGAATTTTCCACCACTGATCCCAAGGAAAGCTCATGGTACGGGGGGATGGGGGCGCAGCTCCAGCCTCTAGGAGTCACACACACCTAGCGGAAGCCCGGCCCATGCCACGTAGTGCCTAAGTGGCGTGGACCAAATTTCCTGGAAGAAACAAGTCAATATTCCTCAGGCAGTACAAGACGAGGCTTGGGGCTGGGCACCTCCGTATGTTATTCCTGTTAATTCTCACGACACCTGTGAGGTAGAGATTCTTACTGTCTCCATTTTGCAGTTGTGGGGACAGAGCCCAAGATCAAGCAACACAGGCAGAGTCTCTGAGCTCCGTTCCTTGTGGGTGGAACGGGGACCGAGGAATGCTTCCCCAAGGAAGTAGGAGGACTCCGCCCAAACACTGTGAGGTGTTTGCTGTTGCCAACATCACCTCGGCTTGAACGTCGGTACTCTTCCTGGCTTCACCATCCTTTCTTCTAGATCAGTAGCTGTAGCCATGGAGACCAGCATGGTGTCTGGACCTAGTATGGATTTCATAGAAATGTGCACATATTTTTTGGAGCCTGGACTCATCACCAGGTTCCCATCAGAAAGTAAGGAGCAGGCAAGTCCCACCAGCCTCGAGTAGAGCTGGCCTCCTTGTTATATGTTCTCAAAGTGCCACTGCATTTTCCTTATAGTTCTTATAATTACACACAGTGGGAACACCGAGGCTGAGGAATTCACGTGGGCAGGACGTGTGTCTAATGTGCTCATCACTGCATCCTCAGCGTGGCTGATTTCTAGGTACTGGATGAACAGATGAATTAATAGGACTGCTTTCCCTGGCAGCAGTGTGTGTGTGGTACCAGTTGAACCAGGAAGGAGCACTTAGGACAAGTCATGTAGGTTCACGTTGGTGCAACTCAGAATCTGCTGGCCTGGGTTGAAGTCACAACAGTAATAAGGAGACGAAAGTAAAAGGTTAGTTACGAATTCCCAGGAGAGCAAATGTTTAGCCCTCGAGGACTCAAGTTCAAGTTCCACCACTGCCCAGACTCACATCGCATGACCTTGAGAGGTGCCGTCTCCCTCGCCTGACATGGGAGGAGGCTGGATCAGGGGCTCTCACAGCACACTTCCAAGTCTGATGTCCACATGTGTCCACTGGCTAACTCCTCTTGCTCCAACTTTCAAGGACATTTTGAAAATAGCTGAAACTGTGTCCAGAATTTCAGAATATTAGAGGCAGCTACTGAGGGTAAAACTCATGTTGACTACCCACATCAAAATGGTGCAGAGATGTAGGATATTGGTAATTCAAAAGGGGAGACAGGGCTTCCCTGGTGGCGCAGTGGTTGAGGGTCCGCCTGCCGATGCAGGGGACGCGGGTTCGTGCCCCGGTCCGGGAAGATCCCACATGCCGCGGAGCGGCTGGGCCCGTGAGCCATGGCCGCTGAGCCTGCGCGTCCGGAGCCTGTGCTCCGCAACGGGAGAGGCCACAACAGTGAGAGGCCCGCGTACCGCAAAAAAAAAAAAAAAAAAAAAACTGGGGGAGACAGGCCCCCAGTGTTAGGATTAGGGTTTTAAGATAATCAGAAGGGTCTCAACCCCTCTCCCACTCTCTTTTACACACACACACCCCCCCAAGGTAATCCCGTTACCTACCTGGACAAAAAGAAGACGACAAGGGCTTGGGAGAGGGAATTGCCATTTTCTAGCCTGTCCTTTCCCTCCTCTCCTGGTTTTTTATTTTTTCAAAGCTTAGTTCAGCTGAATGCTAAGCATCACGGCATCCAAATCACCTGGAGTGAGGGATTGCAAGTTTGTTCAAATGCAGAGTCCTAGGCCCCGCACAGATCTTCAGAATCAGACATTTTGCACACACTCTTCATGGCCCCTCCCCACCTCCTACGCTTACTAAGTTTTGAGACTCACTGTGTAAATGTTTAACCCAATTTGGGCGCTATTCAAATGTGCCACGTACTTTACACGGTAGCATGAAGCGTCTGAAGCTGTCAGTATTCAACCCTTTATGACCTCCAGAAGTGGCAGTTTCACATGGTTCAACCTAATCCATCGGTGTCACTGACGGAAACCTCAGCACAGCCTTCCAGGTAGGCATAATTATTCCTGGTTTACATTTAAGAACACAAGGCTCTCAGGGGTCATGCGTCTTGATGAAGGACACACAGGCACGGAAGGAAGATGTGGGATTCAAACAGAGGCCTGACGTCTTCACAGCCCACGTCTGCCCCTCCGTTCCTGAGCCTTCCACCCCTGTTCCTCAGGACAGCGGGAACACCAGACAGATGTGCACCACGTGGGCCCCAGTGTCTTAGGTTGGCGCCACCATTGGCTCAAAACAGGGCCACGAGTTTGTCCCTCGAGGCCTGGGCTGCACGCACAAGATTTCAGAAAGCTTTGTTTCTTGTCAAAAACTCAACTGATGTTTTTCCTGGAATGGCTTTTGGAAGGGAACGTGATTTCTGATTAAATATGAAGTGGTTTGAAGCCTAAGTGTCTCTCTTAATAACGTAATGTTTACTCCTGACCAGGAAGGGGTGCCAAGGGGCTGTTTCCTCGGGGTTATTTACATGTCCCAGTCTCCAACACCCCCTTTGCAAGATGCTGCAGTGACCCTCTTTGGGTTTGATGCCCCCTCCCGCAAGGGATCCATGTCCTGAAGTGGCCCGAGGGCTGGGACGGAGGGAGCACTGCTGTCCCCAGAGACATCAGCTCCGCTGGCTGAACCCCGAGCCCGACGCTGCCCTGATCTTGCCCAGAGGAGGGGGACGCAGGAACTTACCCACTCTCTCCTGCCCCTGTAGCTTGGGGCCAGGGGACCCAAATCTGTGACGCTGTGGATGGAGTCCTGGAGGAAGGTGGAAGGAAAGGAGCAGCTTTGTCTAGAAGGGGCTCCTCTGTTACATCTATCATCCCTTTGAATTCCTCAAAGACCCCTCAGTATGATGACTCCCGTTGCCATCTTATAAACAAGAAGAATCAAGAGCCCCAAAGTTAATACTCTCCCCAAGTCCACACATAATTTGAGCCCAAGACTGTCTGATTCCAAAGCCTTTGTTCATTTCCAGAAGGAAAGGGGAGGCAGGAGGGAAAGCGGACTTATTTTATGCCAAGCACTGTGCTAGGTGACTTCCTTTTCAGGATCTTCTCTGTTCCTTCTATCGTTCCTGTGAGGAAGATACAATTATGCCCATTTCAGAGGTAAGAAAACAGAGGTTCCAGGTATCAGAGTGTTTGCCAAGGCCATAAGGCAGTAAGTAGCAGAACCGGGCCACAGCCCAGGCTCGCTTTCCACTCCCCTACACCCCTTGGTGACAATGAGCCCCACAGTCTGGGTCTCTTCCTGACCCTGCCACTAACTGGTGTGTGACTGGGGGCAAACCACTTGCCTCTCTCAACCTCAGTTTCCCCTTCTGCATCATGAAAAGGCCTCCCAGGTTTATAAATGTGAGACAACAGAGGCCCCTCAGAATAGTTTCTCTGTGTTGGGGAGATGACCTGGCTCCTGGTTGGATTATAAATAAATATTAAGTAGCTTGTCCTTGAGCTGTCTTCGTAGAGGGAAAATATCTCAGAAGACACCAAAAGAGTTTATGTCGGTCACTAGGGAGAGTCTGGGAGTGGGATGGGGGTGTGGGAGTGTTTGGGAGAAGCAAGAAGCTTCAGGAAAACCTTGGAAAGCCCCTGCAAGGGCTCTCATAGTCACATCACGCAAGCAGGGCAGGAAAAGCGCAGGTGAGCTGGGGCTTACGTGAAGTGATTCTGCCCTTGCTTAGAAGGAGGGGGCTATATCCACCTGCCTACAGCAAATGTACTCCGAGGTCATCACCCTCAATCTCTTCACCCTTGTCCATGCCCCCCAACATGTGCCAGAGTCGGGCTTCATGAACCCCCTGCAAACTTTCAGTCCTGGGGCCACAGTTAGAGTAGAGGCTACCATAGACTAACCCCCAGAAAGGAAAGAAACTAATTTGTTGCAGTTCAGCTGTATACCAGGCATATATTCAATGATAAAAGTAACTAACACTGCGGTATTTTTTTTTTTTTACATAATAGTAAGAAATAATAGCAATTAAAAAGGACGATAAGAACAAATACAGTAATCAACAGTTACGGAGTTCTTTGTGCCAATATGCAGTTCCCTTTGCACGCATTGTGTTAACCCTTACAACAACTCAATAAAATAGTTACTACTACTGTGTCCATTTCACCAACACAGCCCCCTGAGGCTCAGAGAGGCTTAGTCAGTTATACAAAATCACACAGCAGGTAGCTGGCAGATGGGGACTATGAACCCTGGTCTGGTGGCTGCTCTCCATTACACCTCCTGGGGGAAATGCCTCAACACTCCAGTCTTTCCCTTTATTAATGGTGTCACCTTGGTCAAAGCATTTAACCCCTCTGAATCTCAGTTTCCTTATCTGTAAAACAGAGTTACGTGGGGACCAAGAAAACTAGACCCATTCTCGTATTTAGCCCGTCAGTCCACAGCCACGTCTGGAGCTCCTCTGGTGTGTCTGAGCTGGGATCCAGGGTTCAGGAGCTGAAGGAGAATGTCCAGTGACAAGGACAAAAGACACAGATGCAGCCAACCAAAAGGCAGCACGCTGAGCATTCTTAGAGAACCGTTTGCCACTGGATAAGAACTGGATAAATGTTCTTATGAACCTTAGGTGAATTATTACTGTCACTCTTCATTGGCATGTTAAAGGCTCATTTCCCCTCTGGTCTCACTGCCTGGGGCTCTCCCTTTCCATCCTGTATTCCTCAGATGGATGTCTGGGCCAACAGAACTTGCACTTGCAAGTTGGTTTCAGAACTTGCGACATGTTGGGCTTTTTTTTCAACCCTTCAGGAGCTTATAGCCTGGAAAATCCCAAAGGTGACTCAGAGACTTTCAGGGAAAGTGACCAAAGTTGAGGCCTCTAAAGCCCCTGGATTCCACTCGCTCTGCAGCTCCCCCCTCCCAGAACAGACCCAGCCAGAGCTGAAGCACACAGACCTCACTCCCCGTGGCAGCCGAGGGTGACGGTGCCCAGCCAGGGGCCTCCACATCCGGGCTCCACTGCCCCTCGGCTCTGTGTCAGTTGTGGATCCCTGGGCAAGTCCATCCAAGTTCAGTGTCCTCATTGTAAAGTAGGGATAGAATTTCTAGACTCTCCTGTATGCTAACACATATATAGGGAATTCTAAAAAAAAAAAAAATGGTTCTGAAGAACCCAGGGGCAGGACAGGAGTAAAGACACAGACGTAGAGAATGGACTTAAGGACACGGGGAGGGGGAAGGGTAAGCTGGGACAGAGTGAGAGAGTGGCATGGACTTATAAATACTACCAAATGTAAAATAGATAGCTAGTGGGAAGCAGTCACATAGCATACGAGATCAGCTCGGTGCTTTGTGACCACCTAGAGGGGTGGGATAGGGAGGGTGGGAGGGAGACCCAAAAGGGAGGAGATATGGGGATTATATGTATATGTATAGCTGATTCACTTTGTTATAAAGCAGAAACTAACACAACAATGTAAAGCAATTATACTCCAATAAAGATGTTAAAAAAAAAAAAGAATTTCTAGACTCTCTTCCTCCCAAGCCTGCTGTAAAAACTAAACGAGAAAGTACAGTATTGTGCAATGATACACCTGTCACATAGAATCCATTTATCATCTGTGAGCATACACTATGTGTCACCAACTGACCATAATACCTAATGTTGGGACTTCCCTGGCGGTCCAGTGCTTAACACTCTACATTTCCACTGCAGGGGGTGTGGGTTCAATCCCTGGTTGGGGACCTAAGATCCCACATGCTGCACGGCGTGGCCAAAAAATTTTAAAAAAAAACAAAACCTAACGTTTTCTGGGTACCAGTTATTAACCAAATTAGTTAATAACTCCATACATTAAGTTCCTTATATTAACTAAGTTAACATATGTAAAACTAAGTATGACATATATGAGTTAATACTAACAGTTATATATATACAAACTTAGTTAATATACGGAATTACAAAAATACTCAGTTTTACATATATTAACTAATGTAATCCTCCCAACAACCCTAAAGGTAGATATTTCTATATCCCCATTTTACAGATGGGGTAACTGTTCAGAGGTTAAGTGACTTGCTTAAGGCTCCACAGACACAGCTGAGAAGTGGAGAGCTGGAAATGAACCCAGGAGGGACAGCTCCAGAGTCTGTGCCCTTAACCTCTACCTCACTCTCCACCAGTGAGATATGGGGTCCACAATCTGGTAGGAAAGAAAGACAGGTAAGCAGGCAACTGCAGTATCGTGATTCATGCTGCGGTGATGTGGGGAGTACAAACGGACCTGTGGAGCTAGAGGAGGGGCTCCGACCGAGCCTGGGGGTATCAAGGAGGGCTTCTTGGAGGAAGCAGGTACAGAGTAACAAAGTGATCCTGGCGGAAACTCCCACTGTGGGAAAGCTCTGGGGTGAGAAAGAGGCTGGTCAGTGTGACTAATAGGGAGGAGTAGGCACATTGGGTGCAGGGGTGACACCATCTGGGGCAGAGCATATAGGGCCTTGTAAGCAGTATGTATCAGGCAGGGTCACAGCAGGAAAGACACAGCACATTCACTTGAGTGATTTAAGAAAAGTGTAAGAAAATTTACACGAAGCGTGGTCAGGGAGCAGGAAAAGTGATAATGGATGCTGCAGTGATCATGGGCTAGTAGCCGGTGCCACCCTGAAGCCTGAGGGGGCCAGAGCAGGCAGGGTACAGGGAAGACAGTGACAGGAGCTGTGGCCTTTGGCAGAGGGAAACAAACCTCCCCCGGGAGCCTGCAGGAGGGAAGCAGAAGGTCGGTGCTCTGACCGCTCTCCTCCTTCCCTCCCATCTCCCAGGTCTTCATTGGCTGAACCCAGCTAGGAACATGAACATGGTGGGACCGTTGGGGGTCAGGGTCCTAGGAGGAGAAGGGAGGATGGTGGCCGTGCAGGGGACAATCAGAAGACATCCTGGCCCAGGGCTTTGTTACTTATCCTGAGGACAGCAAGGAGCCAAGGAGTGACACTAGATCTCCATTTTGGAATGATGACTGATCACACGGTGAAGGAAAACATGCAGCGTGTGAGACCAGAGGCAGAGAGGCCAGTTAAGAGGCTGCAGCCAGTGTTCGGTGGGAGGGGTGTGGCCAGGAACCACGGCAGGGGTGTTTAGGATAAAGAGACCCGGACAGGTCATGAGGTAGGAGGCAGACCTTTCCTCTCCCTCCCCCCACCTCCACTGTGCCACACCTGCACAGGCACGTGCACACATGCACACACCACCACCTCCTCTCCGAGCACCCTGGTGCAATCTCAGGCTGCGTCCTCCATGCCTCTGATTCACATTCGACTGATACCTGTTGAGCATCCCTGGTATAGCTGCCACCAGGCCAGATGTTCTCATCTGCTGTTTCTTTCACACGCTGCACAGATCTGCGGCCTGGGCACCATGCTCTCATCTTACAGAAGAGCAACGTGAAGTTCAGATGAATCCAGAGACTCGTTCAAGGCTCCACAGCAAGGACACTGCATAGCCAGGACTTGAACCCAAGTCGGCCTGGTCCTATCTTTCCACCTCCTCTCTCTCTCCTTTCTCTTGCCCTCCCCTCTTCCTGGCAGGAGACCTCCAAGTCTTACATGTTGACCTCCCAGGGGTTTCCTTGCTGAGGGGCATCCTCCCCTGTAGAGTCCCCAGTAGCCAGAGTTGAGTATAAAGGCATCTTCCCACTGCCACAGGAAGCCTCATGCATTGCCGGAGCCTTGCAGGCCTGAGGTCCCAACCCCAGAAGGTCTGCTCCCCCAAGTCCCCAAACAGAGGGTGCCGCCTGCTATGGAGTGGGTGATGATCACTGTGAGGGTTTATACGTGGAGGGTGCTTACTTTATCCAGGCACTACCTAAAGGGCTTTACCTTGAATCATCACAAAACTCCATAGGGTGTGAACGCTGAGTATTCCCATTTTACAGATGAGAAAACTGAGGCACAGAAAATTTAAATAAATGACCTAAGGCCACAAAGACAGTGAGTAGCAAGGATGCCACAGAACTCAGGCAAGTGGCTCCATGATCTGTTCACTTCATTTCCTCGTGTGGTTTTTGTCTGAGCTGGAAAGTCCCAAAGCACACTCATAACCACCTCTCATCTTGAAAATGAAGAAAATGAGCCCTAAGGAGAGAGAGTGACTTGCCCAGTTCAGTGGCAGAGCCTGGACTAGAGCCCCTGACCCCCAGTCCAGTGATCCTCCCGCCTCCTGGCACTGCCCCTCCTCCAGAAGCTCTGTGTGCCCCTGGCTGGAAATAGGCTGAGCTTCTGGCTAACAGCTTGATTATGCTGTGGTGAGCGCTCCCCTCCAGGAAGCCAGTTTACGGGACATTAAAGCCTCTTGCTAATGACCTATATTTCTCACGTGCAAACTGGAGCTTGGTCAGGTACTCCAAGTGACTCCTTGCAGGGGTCATGAAGCTTTTGGTTGGGGAATAACCAAAGCCAAATATTTCCAGAAGCAGGAAAACCCCTAGGGTCCCATTCCTCAGCTCCTCCTCAGCCCACAAGAAAGTTGCCCTAAAGCCAATGGGAGATATTTTCTTTTCTTCCTGAGACGCTCACGGATAACACTTGGTTAGCCTGGGGTTACCAGCAGCTCCTAATCACCCTTTTACCCCACAGCTATTCTACAGATGAAAAGCTGTAGGATGGGCATGTCTTTATCCAAAGCCCAGGTTGAACCAGTGGGGAAACCGAGGTCATCAAGGAGATGGGACCAGCTCCGCGCTACATAGTGGGGCCAGCAACAGCCAGAAGCAGGCTGGAAACCCCACCCGTCTAGCCTGAACCCTGCTTCTTTCCATCATACCTTGTAGGGTCCGCTCAGCATGCCCAGAGTAAATCTTTACTATAAGTGTTTTATATAATGCTCAAAATTCTAAACAGTTGTGGATATCCCCTGGAAACTTACTTGTAGAAATAAAGAAAAAAATAGTTCAGGAAATAACTTGTCTCTCTCAGCCGTTACTTAATCTGTTTACTCAGAATTACCAGGCCAATTACCAAGCTGTCTCCTTCCCTCCCCCAGGGGGCTTGAAGGAGGTAAATTTAGGACATCACAATGAGTTCAATGCACTAATGTTTGTGAAGTGCTTCAGTTTACATCAGCCTTGTGAGGTGAGTGCATGCCTATTGCAAAAGAGACAGCAAGTCCTGGCCGTGTGTCCACTGGACGCTGGAATGAGAGAACCCTAGGGTTAGACCCCAGTCCCAACACACACAAGCTGTGTGAGCTCAGGGCAGCCATTCATCTTCTCTAAGCCACTATTTTCTCCATTTTACAAAACGGACATCATACCCACCTTGCAGATGAATGAGATAAGGGCCCAGCACATTATAGCACTCAGTAAATGTTAGCATTGCTTATCCTTGTATCCTCTGCCAGGGGCCACATTACCAAAAAGGTAGTTAACCCTGGGGTTTGCTATCCCATCTCAGGCAGAAAATATAAATGAACATCAGAAGGGTTTGAGAGGTTCCAGATGACAAATCCATAATGGGAGCTAGATATATTCAGGATGGGCACAGCACTCTGGTTAATCTAATTGGAATGAATCCAGGTCTTAGGTGGGAGCTACTGGGAAGATGCACTATTTTTTCCTGGTTCAGGATGGGAACCTGAAGAATGCAGGCCTCGCAGTGCTGGCCGCCATCTTGCCAGCGTGGAGGAGAGGAGGCCTGAGAGAGGAAGAGAGATGGGGTCCTGATGACATCCTTTGACTCCTCCCTCCAACAAGTTCTACCCCAGACATTTAAATTGTATGCACCAATGCATTCTTTTTGAGTGGGGGAGAGTGTCCATGGCTTGCAAGTAAAAGAATCCTACTGATTCACCCATTGGCCTCAAGGGGTGTTGAAAGATCAGGAGAGACACTAGCCCACTGGGTAAGAAGAGTTGGATGGTCACATTGGAATGAGATACACAGGACACTTCAGGCCTTTGTGGAAATGTTCTACTTCTTAAACAGAATAGTATGTATGTAGATTTTTGTATGTTCCTCTTTGTGCCTTGCATGCATGAAAAATCTCACGACACAAATTTTTTTTTAATTCTACCTGCAGAAGTATAGCTTGAAACAACCTTTCTAGAGATAATTTGGCAATACATATCGATTACAATGCACAATTTATCAATTTTATTAAATTACCAATTTAAAATGCACATCTCTTTTAGCCCTAAAATTCCTCTTCTTATCCTAAGAAAATACTAAAATGTGCCCAAAGATTTATGTTCCACACTGTTTATCATTTTCAAAAATTAAGAACTTAGGAGTTTTATCAATGAGGAATTGAGAAAATTAACAGTAAATCCTTACAATGGAATATTTATGTAGTCATGAAAAAGAACATAGTAGATTTGTTTATGCACGGACAGGGGAAAATATATATAATATACAGTTAAGCGGAAGGGGTGGGGAAGAACTGTGTATCATTTAGATACTTAGTGTCCAGGCACCACTAACAGAATACCTCATCACTGTGGCTTAAAATCACAGGGAGTTATTCTCCAATGTTAAAGAAGACCTGGAGAAGGACGATGGTGACTGGTATGGCTATTCCTTTAAGTTATCAATGCCTCAGCTACTCTCTTCTGGTCCCCAACGTGCGGCTTCCATCCTCAGAGTCCCCTCACGGCCTACGATGACTGCTAACACTTTACCTTGACATCTGTTTTGTAGGTCAGAAGGAGGCGGGAAAAAAGGCTGAAAAGACACACCTCCCATCTCCATCAGCCTCTCTTAAGCAAACTTCTTGGTGCTGCACAACCTGTCTGCTTATATGCTGTTGGCTAGAACTTAGCCCCCTGCATGCACATTGCTGGAACAGAGGCTGAGCAATGTAGTCTTTATTCTGGGTGGCAATGTGCTCAGCTAGAGATCAAGATTCTGCACTAAGGTGTGTGTGGGTGTGTGTGTGTGTGCGTGTGTGTCTGTGTCTGTGTGTGTACATACAATGCAACATATAGGTTTATATGCATACAGAATAAAGTCTGGAAGCACATACACATAATAAAAAATGGTTATGTCTGGGAAGTCAAATTAGAGAGAATTATTTTACTTGCTACTCCATATCATCCTGAATTAACAGAATTATTTTCAACCAACTTACATTATTTTTGAAATCAGGGAAAAAAAACATAAATATACCTCAGTTTTGAAGAAAAAAGAGCTAACAGCGTTAAAGTCCTCTAATGTAAACTTCAGCATGCATTATGTAATTAGCAACAATACTTTATGCCAGGGTTTGAGTATATGCATTTATACTCATGCAGTTATTAAGCGTTCTTAGAGCCTTCAGAGCATAGTAGGCATTGAATAAGGGAAAGGCCAAAAAACAGAACACAGAAGACATGAAAACCTCCTCTGATCTAAAGAAAATAGAATCTACTGATGATACTCTTATCGTGATTCAGTGAAGACTTCCTTTTACAAACATTTCACCTCCCCATGAGGTTCACACAATGAACGTTAATTGAGTGCCTCCCATGGGCCAGGCAGTTTATTAGGCCCTTTCCATCTTTCTCATTTAATCTTTAACAAAAACTGTGGCAGGCAGATACTACCGTCCCATTTCATAGATGAGGAAGCCAAGCCACAGAGAGATGAAATAGGTTTTTTTGTTTTGTTTTTTGTTTTTTTGTTTGCAGTACGCGGGCCTCTCACTGTTGTGGCCTCTCCCCTTGCGGAGCACAGGCTCCAGACGCGCAGGCTCAGCGGCCATGGCTCATGGGCCTAGCTGCTCTGCAGCATGTGGGATCTTCCTGGACCGGGGCACGAACCCGTGTCCCCTGCATCGGCAGGCGGACTCTCAACCACTGCGCCACCAGGGAAGCCCTTGTTTTTGTTTTTTTTAATACGTGGAAGACCTGTGTTTCCTGGACCAAGAATCAGTGTGTTGGGTGTCAGTGTTTTCTGCAAGGGGTGTGACCTCAAACTTTTTAAGGAACCATCCACCTTTTGGGAAAGCATTTCTGAATTGTCCATTATCAACCACTTCTTCTTGGATACCAACATGAAACACCTGTTTGCCAGTTGGAGCTGTCCTTTAATTTGATGCACCTCTGGATCCAGAAGAAACATTACATTGTCTTCCTTCTCCATCAGGTGTACAGTTTTTAAACTATCACTGGCATTTCAAGTCTTCTGAAAACAGTATGGCAGTATACACGTGGTCCATAGCACAGTACAAGCAGCATCTGATAACAGTTTTCATTGTAGAATGTTTTCAGATACTTGAGTAAATCAGATCTTTAATTGAGACCCTGTTGATAATAGCTGGTAAAGCCTTTCCCACCTCACCTCTAGTGTTGACCAAATGTAGCTCAACACTAGATCTCCCTGACTTCAAAGCTCATCCTTTTTCTACCCCACTGGAGGATCCTCCAAGCTGAATCAGCCCAGCTCCTCCTCCAGAGGCCAATGGATGATGAATGGCAAATAATCCTCACCCGAGTTCCCAGTCTCAAACCTTAGGAGCCTCAGAGTCTAAGGCTTTCTAAAAGTAGGTTGATCGCTTCCTTCCTTACCTCCAGCCAGTTTTAAATATAAGCTCTCCTATCCATCTTCCTTACTTGCTGATGTTTCCTCTGTGCTTTCATGGACCATCAAGACCCAGCAGTATTTTTCCTACTGCCCTCTTAACTTCCTTTGGGAGTCTGACTTGTTACTCACTTTGGACCCGGTGTCTTGTGAAGCTGTAAATGGTCTTCCTTACTAACTCAGCTCTGACGCAAGTCAGGAAGAGCCTCCCATGTTTTAGGCACCCCTTAGGGATAGGGCTCTGGATGTCATGCAGCCCCTCCAATGTATCTCCAATGAATTTCCCGGAGGCAGCGGGTGTGGTAGAAAGAGCTTGGGCTTTGAACCCAGATGGACTTGGTTTGAATCTTAGCTGCACAATAATTCTGAGTCATGATTTCCTTATTTCTAAAATGCAGGTGATAATACATCTCCAGGCTGCACGTGAGGGTTAATTGAGATAAGTATTTTTTTTTGCCTGGCATGTGGGAATCGTTTCATAACTTTTGTTATTTATCTTACCTCCAGTTTTCTTGATTGAAAATGCCCCAAATTCTCATCATATAGCTAAAGAATATTAACATAGGGCTTCCCTGGTGGCGCAGTGGTTGGGGGTCCGCCTGCCGATGCAGGGAACACGGGTTCGTGCCCCGGTTCGGGAGGATCCCAGGTGCCGCGGAGCGGCTGGTCCCGTGAGCCATGGCCGCTGGGCCTGCGCGTCTGGAGCCTGTGCTCCGCAACGGGAGAGGCCACGGCAGTGAGAGGCCCGCGTACCGCAAAAAAAGAAAGAAAATTAACGTCAGTTATAATTAGGCCAACGCATAATCATTAAAAGCAGGGGCTCTAGGAAAAACTGCGTGAGTGTGAATCTCAGCTGCACCACTTAGTAGCTATGTGACCTTGGGTATTTACGTAAACCCTCTGAACCTCAGTTTTCCCAACAGCAAAGTGAGTTTTACGATCGTACCCACCCCACGGGGTTAGATCACTTAGAATTATGCCTTGCCCATCATAAGCGCTAAATTTGTGTGCGATATTATTGTTGCTACCATGCCTTGAGCTCTTGTTAAACGCCACAGTCTCTGTTAAACTCTCCTGCATTTTCTCGCATTTTCACAATGACGCAGGTCATACGATCCCTACTTTTGAGCTGGGGAAACTGAGGTTCACCGTGGGAGGATGACTTACCCCGGATCCCAGAGCTCGTAGGTGGATTCATGACAGGCAATCAACACCAGAGCCCTTTTCACTCCGCTCTGAGGTTACAGCCATCTGACTCCAGCTTATCATCCAAGAAGCCCTCCTGGCTCTTTCCCAACTTCCTATCCTGATATCTCAGGGACATTTCCACATTAATCTTGGTTTCCTTTGCTATTTATGTTCTGTTACCCTGCACATGCTGTATCACAAGGGTTGATTAATCAGAAATTGTGTCTCAGTGGTTATGACCCTAAAGGAAATGTACCAGAACCCCTGTAACCATTACTGATCTCAGGTCATGAATGTAGGCTGTTTATCAGAGGACAGAATGCAGCCCATTGTTGGGATATAAGGAAAAGATGACCAGGTTAGAGGGCCTTGTATAAGACATGGGCCTCTGGGACCTGCTGAGTAAGGTGGTGCGCATATGGTTCTTGGTAAACAGGATGGTGTTGGCCCAAATTGCTAACACTCAGCTCTGCCATGCTGTGAACTGCGATGCATCAGAAGCAAGGATGCATTGCCACGGAGATAGCAATGCATCCATCTAACAGCCAGTAGAAATTAAAAGCGTAGCATCTACATCTGATTGGGTGCTTCCCATGTGCTAAAGAAGAGGTACACATACCTCCTGGGTGTCAGCTCTTACCAGGCCCTGCCTTGCCCTTGAAGCTCCAGGAATCCCAAGCAACCCAGAGTTCCCCAGAGGCACCATGCTAATCCCTGCCTCTGTGCCTTTATCCATGCATTCCTTCATTCAACAAATATATCCCGACTATCTACAATGTGTCTTTTTTGGGTGGAATTGTGTCCCCCCAAAATTCATATCTTAAAGTCCTAACCTCCAGTACCTCCGAATGTGAACTGAATTGGAAATAGGGTCATTGCAGATGTAATTAGTTAAGATGAGGTCACACTGGAACACAGGGAATTGTGTCCTTATAAAAAGAGAAAATTTGGACACAGGCACACACACACACACACACACACACACACACACACGCAGGGGTAATGCCACATGAAGATGAAAGCAGAGAGCAAGGTGATGTGTCTACAAAACAAGGAACACCAAAGATTGCCAGCAAACCACCAGCAGCTAGGAGAAAGACATAGAACAAACTCTTCCTCAGAAGAACCTCAGAAGGAACCAACCCTGCTGACCCCTTGATCTCAGATTTCTAGCCTCCAGAAACATAAGAAAATTAATTTCTGTTGCTTTAGCCACCCAGCCTATAGTACCTTGTTACTAATACAGCATCAGACCTGAAGGGATGGGGATCTGGCACTGAACAAGACAGGTGAGGTCCCTGCCCACGTTGTGCTTACCTTCCAACAGAGAAGACAGACTCTAAGTACACAAAAATAAATATACTATGACTTCAGGTCATGATAAGTGATGTAAATGAAACTAAAGCAGGATAAAGGGATAGAGAGTGACCAAAGTGCTCAGAGAAAATGCCTGTGAGGAGGGGACATTTTGAGCAGAGGCCTGAAAGAAGTGAGGAATAAGCCATGCAAAGTTATGAAAAAAGAATATCCCACGTTGGTCCCTTTGTCTGGATGGTGGTCTACCTCGCCTGTGCCCTCTCCCAACCCTCCCAGTACCTGGCTGATTCATCCTTCTAGTCTCAGCTCAGATGCCGTCTCTTCCAAGGAGACTTTGCTGACCCACAGACTAAGCTAAATGCTGGGCTCCCAAACACCTGGAGTACATGTGTGTCCCTGAACTCCTTGTTTTATAAGTTTTTTGGTTAGTTTTATGTCTCTGTACTTAGATTGCGCTTTCATAGAGGACAGGATTATGTCCTATTCATTTCTGGGTACCCAGAGGTCACCACAGAAACTGGGGAACAACAGGTGTGCAATAAAGTTTAGTGGATGGATGGTTGCATGGATGGATGGATGGACTGATGGACAGATGGGTGGATAGAAGACGAGGTGAATGGAATTACGTTATTTATTCCTCACTACCACCTTGTGGGATAGTTTTTATTGTACTCATGGTACTGATGAGGAAATTTGGGTCTCACTGAGGAGGGACACTGGCTATTCACACTATTTCCACAGACCATGTTCTAGGCCACAATTCAACCAGCCCAATTCAAATTGTCAAAGGAGCTGGCTGAGCAAAGTCAACAGTTGGGCCCAAGTTCCTTGACGTGCACAGCCCTTTACAAACTACCCTCTGACATTTCCATTTGTTCCTCACAACAGCCTGAAAGTACCCAAATAGGATAATTGTCTTTATTTGACAGATAGGAAAATCCTAATTCAGGGAGGTGAGCTGAATTGCCCGGGGTCTCAACAGCCGGCAAGTAGAGCGAGGACTCCCAGCTCCCCACTTTTTCTATTCATGGTGCTGCCACCCCACCTCACGGACCCTCGGAACCATATCTTAGATTCTTGGACCTAAGAGGACTCAGACTTCATCTAGGCCAACCTCTTACAGACAAGGAAGGAGTAGCTCAGGGCTGGCAACCCCTATGCTTACCATCCTTCCCTCAGGCTGACCCCACTTCACTCGCTCTAAGAAAATACCAGAGAGATGCTACTCTGTCCAAAGACAACAGGAAACACCTGCCCTTTAAAACAAAATGAACAAAACGCAAAACAAAGAAAGAGCAAAGGAAACCATCATCTAGGCAGAACCCTAAAACCCACTTTTCCCTGAGAACCGCACACTCTTCGTCAAAGCCCCTTTCCCTTTAAGACCGTAAGCTTTTCTGGAGGATTAAGTTGGAGGAGGACAGAGTGATGATAAATCCACGAACCACAGCAGCCCCTCCATCAGCCCTTTAATGAGAAACACGTGGAGGTAGAGGGGCACGGAGGCAGGGATGGACAGGGTTCAAGAAGTTCCCCCCTTGCCAGTGCGGATGGAGAGTGGTTGTATCTCTCCAATGGCTCCACATTCCTGGCGGGAAATGGCAGGGGGCGGGAGTCCCACTGCAGCCAGCAGCCTGGGGGTCAGCAAAGGTGACTGGTGACTTCACTCCCACCGTCCACATTTCCCAGCAGCTCTCTGTTCTGTTCTGGGCCTCTGTGCCCAGTTCAAAGTTATGGATTCAACCCAGAGAGGTCAAGGTCAGATCCAGGAGGTGCAGGCAGCTCCAGTCCGCCATGTGAAGAAAATCAAGCTTACAAAGCATTTTGGGGTATAACATCTCAAAAGTGGTCTAAAACTGAAGGCTCTTCTTACCCCAGGAAGCCTGCTTCCACTCCTGTGTTCTCAAAAGCACCAACAATATCCACATTCAGCTGGAAAAAACTCAGTCCCTTCATTCCATCCTTGGATCATTCCCATAGTCAAATGATGAGCAAAGGCAGCTGACCCTACTTGAGAAACGTCTCCCCAGGAGCACTTCCTCCCCATTCCTGGAGCACCTGGCCCAGGTCTGGCCTCATCACCTCTTGCATTGGTATTCTTATTGGAGCAGCCCCTCCCTCCCCTGACAACCTACCCCATCTGTTGGTGTAATCTTCCTGCACAATTAACCTGATCAGGTCAGACCCCTGCTCCAAATGCCGGGTTCCTGTTTCCCTTGAGATACATCCGGACTCTTGATCAGGGAACACGAGGCTCCGTGTAACTATAACCAACCTCACCTCCTTCTCTCCTACCACCACCCATTTTTCTCTCTGGCAGCTCTCAACTGCTTGTAGTTACAGCCACATTGTGCCATTTACCTCTCCGTTCATTTCCTCATGTTATTCCCTTTCCCTGGAATGACTCTCTTCCCTCACCATCTCCCACCCGCTACTGCCCGGCCTTACTGCTACTCATTCTTTGAGGGCCGGCACAGGTAATCATCTCCTGGAGGAAGATTTGCCAGTTGTCCCTCACACCAGGCCAGCCACCAAGCTGGGGCAGGTGCCTTCTCCATACTCCCACAGCCCCCTCTTGCTACACTGTGCACCCAGAGTGACAGCCACCTGTTCATGTCCCTTTCTTCTGACTCCTCCTCAGGGGCCAGGGTTCTGTTTTACTCATCTCCACATCACCAGCTGCTGGTCAAAGCTCTGACAAAAAGTCAAAACTCCATAAATGTCTAGGGGATGAATGAATGAATGGTTGATGGACTTGATGTGACTTATGAAGGAAAGTAAGGAGTCCAGGAGAGTTCCAGGTCAGAGGCTACAACAAGGGGCTGGATATTGATGCTTCTCATAAGATTGGAAATACAGAACGAATGAAGGTTTAGAGAACAAAGGGCTACCCCCATTGGGTAGAGACGTCCACTAGGCAGTTAGATCTATGTACACATCTGGAGTTCAGGAAAGAACTTATCTGCATGAGGGGTATCATTTGGGGAATCACTGCAGTGGGAAAATTGCTCAGAGAAGGGTCTAGAGTGAGAAAAAAACAGGGGAGGAACACTGGTATTAAAACATGGGCAGAGTCATCCTTTGTGACCACCTAGAGGGGTGGGATAGGGAGGGTGGGAGGGAGACGCAAGAGGGAGGAGATATGGGGATATATGTATATGTATAGCTGATTCACTTTGTTCTACAGCAGAAACTAACACACCATTGTAAAGCAATTATACTCCAATAAAGATGTTAAAAAAAAAAAACAAAACATGGGCAGAGAAAGATAGTTCCATGTAAATAACAGAGGGGACATGGCCAAAGAGGTAGGAGCTACTCCATCAGAATGTGATGTCACCCAGACCAAGGGAGAAGAGCATTCCGAGAAGGGGATGACCAGTGCTTCCAAACGCAACAGTCACTTCTTAAACGATGGGCAAGGCCCTTTATAATCTAGCCCTTGCCAAGATTTCTCACCTCATCCCACCTCATCCCCTCACACCATAGATTCCAGCCTGTCTGCATGGTTTAGCGTTCCCTGAATATCCTATGGCATTTCACCTTCCGGTACCTTTGTTCAATCATTTCCTCTTCCTGTAAGGTCCATATCAACCTATCCTGAAATTGTCATCACCAATCAAATGCCATCTTAAGCTTTTCCTCCTATAAAGCTTGCCTAACCTGTTGACCACTCCTTCCTCTAGGCCTCTACTCTTCTGTGAACTTGGCTCTTACACATCACCTGCAAGACTATATTTTTATTGCCATGCCTCTCTTCCCCCCAAGATTGAGTTGTCTGGGGGCACAGGCTGTCTATTTATTTCTACAGTGCGGAGAGCAGACACAGGGTCTGGCATAAAGTCAGCAGCTCATATATTTTATTGAATGAGAAAGACTGAACAAAATACTTTGCACGTCAACATCACTCATAGAACAAATCAGTAGAAGTGCAAAAATCAAGATCCAATTAATTGAGGGTTTTCCTTTGCTGGGTTTTGGTTAACTGAAGTTCCCCTGGGTTAATGCCTAGATTGATGTTATACAGAATGCATTGAATTTTGCCCTGGCCTATATGAGCTCCTGAATATAGTTGCAAATGAACTAATCTGGGCAGGAGGGATCACCTTCGTGGGGTTACGTAGAAACATCCATTTGTGTTGAGGCTGCCAAATTGGCTTTCCCTTAGCCCCACTGCACGGAGGGTGTCTCATAAATGTTAAATAATCATATTAACCATGCTCAAGGGGGTGTCAGTGGTCATAAAAGCTGGATTTTATGGATGCTTCTCTGCATCTCCTGGTGGGTGGCTACAACTTATACAGGCCTGGTGGCCAGAGGTCTCCATACAGCCTGCATCTAAGAGACCTGTATGCTTGGGTGGCTTGGATCCAATCACAAGTTGGGACGCCCAACCATTGATTGATTGAGGAAGACCACCCACACTGAGCCTTCTGGAATCCATTGGTGAGTCACGGGCCAAAGGATTATGTCTTCAATATGGGCCATCGGGCCTGATACCAAGGCATTTCCTGCTTATAGCTTAGCAGAGCTGTCCTTAATGAGGGTGATGACCTGTAGGTCCAAGAAATAACCAGATGAGAGGAAAACCCTAGCCTCACTTACACCTCATGGGACATGGCTTCCTAAGCCTTTTCTGTTTGATTCTATATTCTCTAGCAGACCTCAGTTTACACTCATGCTATCATTTATCCGTTGTATTCATTCATTCCATGGACATTAGTTGAACACCTGGGCTAGATAGATGTTAGAAGTACAGAGATGAATAAGACATGGTTCCCAACCTTTTGGGTTAACTGTAGAGAGATAAGTAAGAAAGCATTCCCATGCAATGTGTTATGTATATATGGCCATAAAGGTACGTACAAAGGGAAGAAAGGGGACCATGGAGGTGACATTTGCACTGAGATTTTTTTTTTTTTTTTTTTTTTTCCGGTACGCAGGCCTCTCACTGTTGTGGCCTCTCCCATTGCAGAGCACAGGCTCCGGACGCGCAGGCTCAGCGGCCATGGCTCATGGGCCCAGCCGCTCCGCGGCATGTGGGATCCTCCCGGACCGGGGCACGAACCCGTGTCCCCTGCATCGGCAGGCGGACTCTCAACCACAGCGCCACCAGGGAAGCCCTGTACTGAGTTTTAAAGGATGAATAGAATTCCAGCTGGGAAGTAAAAGGGAAGAAGTGAGGGTGCCAGGTATCCAGGGGGTGGAGGAGACTTTTAAACAATTAGATACATAGAATGAGAGGGGTGCTGAAGTGGGGGTCAAGAGCAGGATCTCTGCCTCCATAATTCCAGGGATACCACTCACGTCAGAGTCTACAGAGTAAGCTGGTGGTTATACGCCCCTCATGGCCCTCGTCAGGAGACTTGGGTTCAATGCCTGACTCTGCTATTAACCAGCTGTATGACCTTGGGTGATGCTCTTCCTGTTCCTCATTCCCTTCAAAAGTGGAATCAAGAAACTGAACTGGATGGTATCTAAATAATCTCTTCTCTCTAGACTCCTCTATGAGTCTGTGAATCCAGGGTGAGATGAAATGATGTAGGAGTTAAAGCTTGTCATTTCAGGACTGAATTAGGCATTGCCCTTGGAAATAAAACTCTAATCTTCCCCAAACTCTTGATTTGTGTACATTTTTTACATAATGTTGGTTAAACATTGATACATAAAGTATGAGCACTAAAAGGGAATTTAAAGATCATTTAACCCAAGTGGTTCATTTTTGAAAAGGTGAGACTGAGGCCCAGAGACAGTAAATGATCCACCCAAAGGCACATGGTAGGTTAGGTCAGGACTAGGACTCGACCAGACTCTTTGTCCCAAGCCAAGCAGTTACCAAATTTGACCCCAACTCCTTCCAAGACATTATAACTTTCTTGGCCCAAGTTTCAGGTTTATTAAAAAAAAGAAAAAAAAAAACAGAAAAAGAACCAGCATTCTATTAAGAAGCATAATGTTGCTAATGAAAGCTGCCTGCAGATCTTCCCCCATGCCTCTTGGACACCCTATTCCCACTCTGCTGGCTCCCAAACATCAGAGCATCCAGTTGACCAAACCTGCAGATCTAGGACGATAGCACACTTCTACCTAACATTTTTTGAAATACAAGAATTCCAAACCCTTTTCCTCATAAGTAAATTAAATCTATGTATATATTCAAGTCACTTTACACGTGGCCAAAATATTCCAAGCACCATCCACCCAGATACCCAAATGAGAAACCCGAGTATGATTCTAGCTCCTCTTCTCTCTCCCATTCTCTCCTCCGAGTTCCAAAACATTCCCTCTCTCCAACCTCACTGACCTACTTCATAGCCTCACCCTTTCGTACCTGGACTATTACATTAGTCGCCTAACTAGTCTCCCTCCCTCTCATCCATCTTCTTCCTCCTGCCACCGTGATGGTTTTGATTCTGCCCTGCTCAAGGGCAAACCAGGGGCACTCCCACACCTATCCAGTCTTAAGCATGGCATCTCACATGGTTGCCACCTTCTCCCACCCACCTTCACTGTTTATCTCTGCCTTCGTACTCCACCAGAGTATGTACAGTTATTATTTATGGTTCTACAGGTATGCTGTGCTACCTCAGGCCTCCACACATTTACTCAGGCTGTTTCCTATGCCCGGAATGCTTCCCCCATCCTCAAATCCATCTGCCTTGTACCTGCCTCCTGTTCAAGTCTGCTCAGGATACCACAACAAAATACCGCAGACTGGGTGGCATAAATGAGAAAAATTTATTTCTTCACTGTTCTAGAGGCTAGAGGTCCATGATCAAGGTGCCACAGCAACCTCAGTTTCTGGTGAGAGTGCTCTTCCTGACTTACAGACAGCTGCCTTCTCTCTGTGTGCTCACGTGGGCTTTGCTCCATGTGTGTAGGAAGAGAGAGCTCTCTGCTGTCTCTTCTTCTTCTTACAAAGCCACCAATGCTATGGGATGAGGGCCCCACCCTTATGATTTCATTTAACCTAATTGCCTCCCTAAAGGCCCTCTGCCTATATACAATCACGTCGAGGGTTAGAGTTCAACATATGAATCTGGCAGACACAATTTAGTCCATCACACCTCCATTATAGCACTCATCTCTATGTATTATGATGTTTTATTTTCATGTCTTTCTCCTCCATTGGATTCTAAGTTCTTGAGGAAAATTAGAATCGTCTCTGAATCCTTATGTTGGTGAAGCCTGGTCCAGGTTTTGTGAAGCCCGAGGCTTATAAAATGTGATGGGCCCTCACTAAGGAAGGGATTAAAAGTTAGGTCCGAAGTGACTTGAAAAAGGGCTCATGCAAGTGAGGAGCCCTGGAGCTTCAGCTTCATAGCTTCACAGTTTACTGCCTCTGGGCTAACAATAAAAAGCTTCATTGGGTCCTAAAAAGACCACAGGCTGAGGCGAATTCAAATTTCTCATCTGACTTTGGGCAGGTACCTTCATTATCCACACTTCAGTGTTTCCGTGTGTGTAAAATGGGCTTATAATACCTGCCATGAGGTTGTTTTGAAGATGTAATTAAATAACCTGAAAATACATTAAATATTTGTTTACTTGCTCATTGTCTGTGTTTCCAACTACGGCGTAAGCTCCGTTCGGAAAAGAGACTCTACCTTGGTTGTGGCTGAATCTCTTCCAAGATGGTGCCTGGAAATGGGTGGATGCTCCATAAATATTTGTTGGGTGAAAGAACGCAGTGCCTTGTGGGACCTGAAAGAATGGTGCTCGGTAAGTTCTCCCAATTGTAACTATTGCTACTATTAATGAGTCTTAGTTAAATGAATAAGGAAGAGACAGAAAATTCCAATGATCAGGAGACGTAAAAAATCACTGATAGCTAGACTCTGGAGAGCATTACCATTCAAAATCTCTTATTGTCTAAATGTTTTTAAACTGAGAATAAGAATACATCTGGAAGGAAAGAAGGAAGAAAGGAAGTTGAGGGAGGGAGAGAGGGAAGGGGGAGAGGGAGGGAGAGAGGAAAAGAAAAAGAGAGAGAGAGAGAGACAGACCAAAAAATAAATAAATAAATAACAAAAGAACACTGAAAACCATCCAGGCAATGGGGAGAGTCAAAACAGGAAAGCCCCAGAAATTTGACATCGTTTCTTCCAGGACCAAGATAGCATACATAAGCTCCCTTTGTGCTCTCCAGGGAGTAGGGAGTGCTGCTGGATGCAGAATGCTCTCCAATCAGCCTTCTAAGAGGGGGCAGACAACCTCAAATCATGTCAGGCCCCAGTCTCTTCCAGCTTGGAGCTGAAAAGCCAGTCCTCCAACTTAACTCTGAACTCCTTACCCCAATCAATTAAGAGAAATCCCATCAAAAACCCCAAGTAAGTTTGCTTGGCCTGACCTAGCTAAAGAAGCATTGCTCCTGCTGGAAGAATCTATCATTTTTAAATGGCTCACACTGATGGTTGAGGAATTCAGGGAGAGAGGCTGAATCCCAGCACCTCAAGAGCCTAGGAGGACCCCCACACTCACAGAGGGCCCCCTTCATTAGAGATGGGGAAACTGAGGCTCCAAGACAACCAGCTACTTTGTCAGGGTCACAGAGCTTCATTATTACTATTGTTAAAGGGAATCCCTGAGATAGACCTAGCCTCCTACACAGTGCATTTAATTCTCACACTTGACTGTGTCAGTAACTGACTCGTGGTTCAATAAGAGCCTCACCTCAGCTTCACAGATCTTGTTTCCATTTCTCATTCTGCTTTGCATGCACTGTGGGAGCTTGCACAAGTGACTTCACCTTCCTGGGCTTCAATCTCATCCTCTGCAATTTGTCTCACATGTGCACTGTCAAGATTAAGTGAAGTAGCATTGTCTTAGAAGCTGGTACTTTTCATGCTTAAATGCTGATTTCCCACCTTCTCCCTTCCTCCCCCTTGCCCTACCTTCTTTCTCCTTCCCTCCACTCCTCTTTCCTTCCTTTGTCCTTCATAGGTGCTATGATGAAAGCAAAGAAGTAGAACACAGGGTCCTTGATCAGAGGAAGTTCATCTCCAATCAGGCTTCAGTTTTCACTTCTCTAACACATAAAGGCGGGGATACACAGATGTCCATTCCCCGTCCTCAAGGAGCTTATAGAAAACCAGAGCTAAATACAAGGAGGAGAAAACCCCACAGGAAGCATGACATTTTATAAACATTTTCAAGCGTTCAGAAATCACGTAGAAGAAGGGAGGGAATAGCCACATCAGGGTCCAGCAGTAAGGTGTCAGAGGGGGAAACCCAAGAGGTACTATAGTTCTCCTTGCCTGATTCAAAACACAAGCCAAAAAAAAAAAGTTAAAGGGAAGTAGAAGTTCACCAGTCAGGGCAGCTATTTCTGGGCCCCACATTTTCTGAAGAGAATCTGGTGGGTACCAACTACGACATTTTTTTTTAAGTCCTCTGGGTCCTATGATTATTGAACCTCGTGGGAAAAAAATCTAAACTTACATGAAACTGAAACAAGAGAAAGAAAATGAAAGGAGAAGAGGAAAGAAGAAGGAAGAAAGGAAGGAAACTACCTTAGGTTTTCACTTCTAAGTACTAAGTCCCAGACTAGTTCCCTTTATTTATTCATTCTATGAGTGAAAAAAAGGAGGAAAAGGGGCGGGGGGCAGGGGGGAAGGTGGAAGGAAGGAGGAAGGGTGGGAAGAAAACTTGGAGTTGGATATTATCTTCTGTTTAAACAAGAGGAAACGAAGGTCAAGAGAAAATGCCTTGCCCAAGGCAGCAGAGTCATAAGAAGAAGAACTAGGACTGAAAGCCAGCTCTGTGTGACTGCAAAGCTCAGACTCCCTCAGGACATCCCGATCCCTGGGTCAGAGTCCAATTTATCCCCCAAATGACAGCATCAGCGGTAAGGTATGGTCTGAAGAGCCAGGACATCATGGGAGCAGCAATAAAAAGCACAGAGAAAAGAGCCCTCTCAGGTGCCCAGCGAATCCCACCACTCCTGCGATTATCTCCACAAGATTAACTTCTCCCTGTGCTACTGACCAAGTTAACCCTGGGTGGGTCACTTAACCTCTCTGGCCCAAAGTTGCCTTCTCTGTAAAATGGGTCCATAACATCTTCCTCAGTAGATGAAAGGGACTGGATTAGCTGAAATCTTGAGCTCCTGTCCAGGTTGAAGTTTTTAGATGTTACTCACATCACAGAATTTCACACCTAGAAAAAAAAGTGTAGAAATTCATGTGTCTCAAGCTTGAGAAATGGCTAGACTCTTGGCAGAGATTTCCATTTGGCCCATTTGTCTGTTCTCTTCTTTTGCATAATGATAGAATTTTTAGTTGGTCACAAGACTGCCCAAATGAAGAGATTTCTTGGCCTCCCTTGAAGGTAGGGGTGGCCATACGATCAAACTATAGGTAGTAGATGTGAAAAAAAAGTGATGTGTGTAACTTCTGCCCTTAAAAAGAAATGGTAGGCTCGCCCCTTTCCTCCTTGCCTCCTTCCTTTTGGATGAAATGCACACTTGATGGCAGGAACTGGGGCTGCCATCTTGGATCACAGGATGGAAGGCACGTGATGAGGACTATAGAGCAACACGATGGAAAGAGCTCGGGTCCTGATGCTCGAGAAACCATCATTCTATCCCTGGACCGCCTACCTGGACTTCATATATGAGAGAGAAATAAATTCCTATCTTGTTTATGCTACTCTCTTCTAACAAATACATCCTTTTTAAGGAAAAAAAATCACAGATTGTCCAATTTGGGAAACACACTGCACGGAAAGTGAAATGGAAAACATTTTAGACTTATTCATGGTGCTGTCATAGTCATAAATGGAAAGTCAAATGGGGCCATGAAATCTCACATCTATACATAGAAATGGAGATGGGGGGAGGGTCAAGTAGATAATCCAAATTATGTTTATATGGAATCGGGGAGAGGGCTGGATAACCATTTCAATGGATACACAAAATTATCACAAAACTTTTTAATTGCCCTCACCCCTACCCTGAACCCAGGGGCCAGAGGAGCCCAGTTAGAGGAAAAATGATCTAATCCATTCATTTTCAAACCAAATTCCACTCTGACTCCAGGACAATATCTGGTAGCGGGAGAAGTCCAGGGAGGATGAGGCAGGACAAGATGAGATCAGCAGATCTCCAGGCCCCAACACTTGCCTTAACTGCGGCATCACTGCTTTTATCTGTTTTACATACTGAGGTCCCACAGAAGAAATCAAATGACTCTGTTGTTCAAGTTTGAATAAGTTCAACCTCCTGGTTAATAGGGGAAGGAACTAGTACCCAGAAAGGGGAATTGACTTGTCTACAGCCACATAGTGAGGAAGAGGACAAGTTCCCAGGCCTAGGAATCAGCCTCTTTCACCGAATCAGACCTATTTATTGATCAGGCCAGACACAGCTTCTAGCCCGGGGATAACCCTCTCTTACTCCAGAGTCAGAGCTTCCCTTTTGTTTGTGATTTTTAAGTGACTCTCTCATCCACACCGGTGCTTCAGCGAGAAGAGAAACAGCCTCTGACCACAGCAGATGCTCACAGCCTGCGAACGAGCCAGTGAATTCCTATACAGGCCCCAGGAAGTCACAGGCCATCCAGCCTGCTCAGCTGACCCAGAGAGGGTTGTATCTTTCCTGGTCAGGATGGGCCTTGAGAGTAGAGCAAGGGAAGGTGTCACATTTCCTGTCCCATCAGGACCATGACCAAAGGTGTCTTCTTCTCAGAAGGTAGGATCAGGTGGGTGTCAGGAACAGGCCCCCAAATTCCTGGGCACGAGTGTTGGTCACTCAGATTAAGATTAAAAGTGATTGAGAATCCCCTGGTGGTGCAGTGGTTAGGACTTGGTGCTTTCACTGCCAGGCCCAGGTTCAATCCCTGGTCGGGGAATTAAGATCCTGCAAGCCACGCAGTCCAGCCAAAAAAAAAATAAGATTAAAGTGATTATTCATTGGAATGATCCAGAAGTTCCCAGTTCTCAAAGGCCTTTTACACACATTATCTCGGTTGGGGGCTCATACAGTGCTAGAGGGGAGGTGGGTCAGAAATCAATATGGCCTCATGATGCCGTCATAGACACTGGAGGCCCATCAGGATCTCACTAGAATGTGAATTCCTCCAGGGAAGGGGATTGGGTTGATTTTGTTCACTATTTCCCTAGTATTTATGGCACTACACTTGGACTGATGCCCACTAACCGTTTGCTTCATAAGTGAAGAAACAGCCTCTGCCAATCTTCCCAACCTCATCTCCCCTCAATCCCCCCATTAATACACCACCCACTCGTCCTTCCAGTCACTGAACCACAGGCAAGCCCCCAAGCGGAGGCAGCATTCTCTCCAGACTGCGGGGTTCATACACACTCCTTTCTGAGCCTGAAATGGTCTCTGCCACCTTTTCCTTCTACTGGACCTTTCTATCTCAATCTTGACATTCAGGGCTGCTGTGTTCAGATAAGCCAGTTGTTCGCCAGGCAAGAGTGATCAGCCTAGGAGGCAACTGGGGACACAAAGATCTGCTTGGGCTCTGCTTGCCAAGCTGTGTATCCAGGTATGAGGCTACATTTGTCCAGAAAAGGAGGAGCCTTTTTCAAATTTTCACAGAGCTTCCATAAGGGCTAGGGCCCTGTTGACATCAGTTCTTCCAGGGGGCATTTACCCATATCCCAGAGCAGCTTAGAATCCACTCACAGTCTCTGGCCTTGATCATTTCCCCCCAGAAGCTATGAGGTCTCCCACTGCAGAGGCTGTCTTGATAGAAGTTGTCTCAACCATTAAGACAGTGCCAGGCCCACAGTAGCACTTCCAGAAATGTGTATGGAATGACAGAATGAGTGAATGAATAATGACAGGCTTAGAGAGGTGAACTGCCTTTTCCAGGGTCACACAGTCAGTCATTGGTAGAGCTGGCTCGAGCCCCCCAGACCTCCTGGGATCTGGTCCAGAGCTTCCTTCCACAGTGGAAACCCATCTTCCAAACGTCCCTTCTGGAAGCCAAGCCCTCAGAGACACCTTATTTAGCAGTGAAGACAAGCCAGATAAACCTAATTAATTTTGAGCACTCTCATACAACTTATTCACTCAGTCACTGAGGGTTACTAGTGAACAGAAACATTTGGGGAGACTCATTTTTCCACCCCCAATTCATAATTCTGTCTACTCGTCACTCTTCACCCAGATTTAAGAGGTGCTAATGAAGTTCAAGCGGGCCCCATGCCTCCAGCACCCCCTGTCCTGACCGGGCTTTGCCCCTTGATGCTTATCCTGCAAACTTAAACCAAAGGGGCTTGACCAAGTGGCTTCTCCAAAGGACCCTGGAGCGAAAAGCATCTCACACTTTGGTCTTTGGGGGATAATGTGATCCAGATCCCCTGATGACAAAGCTATGCAGGAGAAAGTGAGCAGGAATGCAGAAAATCACCACACTGGCAGCCGGGAGACCCAGGTCCCTGTCTTGTTAGGATAGGTAATTCCTCATTGGAGAAGCAAGATTTGACTAGAGCCACTTGGCCTGCAGAGGACAATCCCAAGGCAGAGCTGTCTGGAAGATGTGAAAGACGATCAAGAGACAAGGGGCTTTGACTGCTTCTCTCTCCAAGGTGGGGGCTGTGATAGGATTAGAGAGAACCCAGGAGTAGTCACCACTGCCCTCTCCACCACTTTATTGCTCTGTGACCTTAGGCAAGTCACTGACGGTCTCTGAACCTCAGTTTCTCATCTGAACAAGGGAGATAAAAATACATACGTTGAAAAGGGTTTTTTTTTTGGTCACACCCTTCTCTCCGTATCTGCTTATCACTACTAGAGCAGAGAGGAAAGAGCCTGGGCTCCAGGCTCAGACTTGCAGTGTGATCCTGAGTAAGTTACTTCCTTCAGTCTCAATTTTCTCCTCTGTAACATATCGTCTACCCCATAGAGTTGTCCCAAGGTCTAAAAGAAAGGAATATATATAAAGTACTTGTTTAGTAAGTGCTGAACAAGTGTGAGCAACTCTTACATTGTGTCTTACCACTAAATTACTAATAAAGACAGACCACAGATAAAAGGGCAGAGTACTGGGGTTCCAGCCCCAATTTGAGCGCTTGCGTTTCGTGATGTTAAATAATTAAGTACCCTCTCTGGGCCTCCATTTATTCCCTCAGTAAAATGAAGGGCTGGGGTCTCCCTAAGGGCCTTCCCCCATTACATTCTGTGGATGCCAGAATCTCTTCCCCTTTAGACCTTCTGCTCCCAGGGCCTGAAACGTCCATTGTCGGCCTGTGGAATTCCCTGCTCACCCTGTGGGGCCAGGTTAAACGAACTTTCTCTGGGCATATTTCCCTAAAGGGCACAGAAACAAGCAAGCAAACAAAGTAAGTCATGGTGCTTTCCCTGGCTTTTAGTGGTCACCTGGATTCTGCACTTCCGGCTTTACTTAGTTCTCTTGTCCTCTCCCCACCCAGCAAACCCAGTATCCCTGGAGGGCATGGCTCTGGTAGAATAATAGATTGTACCTGGGCTTTGAAGGCAGATCAGGGCCAAACCGAATTCTGTCCCACCTATCTAGATGATATCGGTAAGTCACTTCATCTCTCTAAGACTCAACCACCTCATCTGAAAAATGGGAGACTAACGTCGACATCACGGGTTGTGAGAATTCAATGCAGGAACCACCAAGAGCTGGGACGTGAGAATGAGAGGCAGTCACTCCAAAGGGCTGGAAGTTGCCCTTTCTCTTCGGAAACGTCCCCGGGGTGTGGCACGAATGAAGCACGAAATACAGTGTTTGGTGGACAGCACTCTGTGCGTGGAGCTGCTTGGAAATCCAAATCCTCCGACCGCCAGGCCTCCCAGACAGATAAACTGCCGCCACAAAGAGTTAATGGTCAATCACCCTTCCGACCCCGTGCCTTTCAAAAGGAGGACTGGCTGGAAGCCCTGGCCCGCCCCCACTGGGTGCGTGCCTGCCCACCCGAGGAAGTCTGGGGAGGGCGGGGAGTGGGCGGGGAGGCAGGCCAAACAAAATCTGTTTCTGTGATGTCACCGCAAACACTCTTCCCCGATAAATGCCCAGCTACAAAGCATCTGCATTGCATGCCAAAACGTCCGGCTGGGCAGAAAACAAGAAATCAGGTCCCCCGTGGCCCGCACAGTCCCGCCCCGGGCGCCCGCCTCCCAGGCCCGGGACGGAGGAACGGCAGGAGCCCAGCGGCCCAGGAAGGACCGCGGCTGGCTCAGCTCCCGGCCGCCCTCCCCGCCCCCCGGCGACAGGCCCCGCACCGGCTCGCAGGACAACCAATCAGCGCTTCCTTCTCCCCCAGAACCTGAAGGGACCGCCCGGATCCGCCGCTGCGGGAGGAAAGCCGGGGACCAAAACAAACAGAAACGCGAATGCCGAGGAAACGCACAAAGCGGGCCACGCAGGCAGCAGAGGTAACGCTGAAAGAAAGCGCGACTGACCTCCTTGAAGATGTTAGAAGATATTCCACCTGTGAAAACGACGACAGAAATATTGAGGACGGAAGAGGAGGAGACTCGGAGAGTCAGTGCCCTTGGGGGGAAAAAAAAATACGACGGCTGAAATTTTAAAAAGAAGGTCAATACTCCAAACGCAGCAGTTGGCCCCCCACAGGGAGTTAATTATTCATGGATTGCATCACCCATCCCTGTGCCGTCCTGTCCCTCCTTCCGCAGCTTCAAGTCCAGGCTCCATCATTTTAATGACTCGGCCTCAACTCCCTTGCACCCGCGCCCATCAGCGTTCGCACCTGCACACTGCAAGCTGGGTAAATACAGCTCTCCCGCCCGCCCTCACCTGCGCCCACGCGGCTGCACGTGGCGGAAGAAGCACACTGCCTGGCTGACGCCTGTCAACAAACTCCTGAAACCAAGCCCAAGTCCTACTGCACTTCCCGAGTGAATTCCGTTCCACTCCTCTAAAGGACCGTTCGACATCTTCTCTCTTGTCGTCCGCAACACCTCCTCCCCCGCCCTTCCTCACGGCTGCTAATCTTGCTTTGATTTTACTGAGGAAATAGACTCAGTCAGAGAGAACTTCCTCCAGCCACCACCCGCTCCTCCATCCCACATGGATATCCGCGCTTGCCCTTCGCCCATCCTCCCTGCCCTCCCTCCCGGAGTCGGCCACGTCGCTCTGCCTGGTCCTTTCACGGGCCTCACGTCTGCTGGTACTCTGTGCCCACGTCCTTCACTGCCCCAAGCCACCGTCCCTCCTCTCCCGCACCATCACTTGCACCTTCCTGGCTAAATCATTCTCCTCCGCACATAAACATTCTGTAATTTCTCCCATCTTTAGAAACAGGAGTAAACCCAAACCAAACAGCTCTTTTGGTTCCATATTTTCCTCCCACTACCTACCCATTTCTCAGCATCCTTTACAGTACAACTTATCAAGGACAGTCGGCGCCCCCCGGTTTTCAAACTGGTTTGGTTTACACACCCACAAAAGAATTTTGAAAAATTATGTACTCTAACACACATTTTACACTGACATCTAAAATTGTTCATTGTAAGTTTACATAGTTGCAAAGAAATTTATGGCAATTTGTAAATATTGAAAATTTGAAATAAAGGTACTAAGTCAGTTTTAAATGATCTAGTTGGAAGTGAATATCATAGTGTTCTGATGCCTACATTTACTTTAAAAAATGTATGAAAGAACTCTTCTCAACAATCAGAAATTTTAGTTTCTTTTATTCCTTGAACTCATATTTTCATTCCATTTACCTCTCCTCCAGAATCTTAACCTAATACAGATTATAAGATTGAAAGTCTTTTATTGAGCACCATATCATATATCTCTAAAATGTATATAAATACTATATAAGATGTTTTGTTTCCTCTAACCATATGGTTCCGAGCATTAAAAAATTCCATCTGCATTGAGTTCTCATTATAATGAATAGTAGTACACAATTGATCAAAATAACAAATCTGGATTTTTAAAAGTAATTCCTAAACATATAAAGTAAGGAAACATACAAAGTATAGGAAATTTATCTCATAATGGGATATCTGAGAATTTTCTTTAGTATATATACCCACTGGTATATAATATTTATCACTAGAGTGACACAGAGTTAAGCATGAATTCTAGTCCTATTTATCATATTTACAGATGTCAGCACAGAGAACTTAGTGTCAAGAATCAGTTCATGGGGAAAGAGTTTTGTTTATAGGACTGTGACTTCATTCTTTGAACTCCTAAGTTGTATGCCAAAAATCACACAGTGAACTAGCATCAAAAATTATTTTTAAGAACATACCATCTGATAACTACTAAATCAGGTGCTCCGTATAGCTGACTGCAAGGTGCCTATCAGATTTTCAAGCAGAGATGTCAAGGGACATCTGTCCTGCGGCAGGAACTGTGGTGCGCCAAGCAGGATCAGGATGTGAGAGGTGGCTGCAGAGGTTGCCCCTGACCCTGACCACAAGTGGAATGGGAAGAGAGCTGCACTCAGGTCAATGACTCGAGTTCTAATCACAGGACCAGCCCTGCTGACAGTGTGACCTGGGACAAATTACAAAACCTCTCGGAGCCTCAGTTTCCCCTTGCCCCTTTCATGCAGGTTCCATAGATTCTGAAAACAGGAGGAACTCTCACTAGGAATACAGACTTTTTGAGTTCTTTAACTTAGGAGAACAAAATAACAGATTCAGATGCAACTGAATCACTAGTCACACTCTGAATTTTATTATCTTTTTTTTTTAAGTGTAGTAAAATATACTTTTTACTTTTAAACGTAGTAAAATACACAGTACATAAAAGTTACCATCTTAACCATTTCCAAGTGTACAGTTCAGTAGTGTTAAGTATATTCACATTGTTGTGCAACCAACTGCCAGAACTTTTTCTTCTTGCAAAACTGAAACTCTATACCCATTAAACAACAACTATCCCAACTTCCCTGCCTGCAGTCCCTGGCAACCACTATTCTACTTCCTATTTCTATGTCTTTGACTGTTCTAGATACCTCATATAAGTGAAAGTATGCAGTTTTTGTCTTTTTGTGACTGGCTTATTTCAATTAGCAAACTGTCCTCAATATTCATCCATGGCAGAGCGTGTGTCAGAATCTTCCTCCTTGCTAAGGCTGAATGATATTCCATTTCAGGAATCTACCAACTGTGAATTTTATTTCATGCTGAGATGAAACTTGTTTATTCAAAAAATATTTATTGAGCACCTACTATGTGTATGTACATCTGGATATGATGTGCTTGTGAGCCAAACAGATAAAAATTTCATAGTCTAGTGTAAATGTAAAGTGGATTCATTCCCCTGTCCTATCTTTTCATCCATCAACCAAGCCTCCGGGTCAGAATATCAAGTTGGCATCACAATCCCAGTATTCCAGTTTGGAGCCCTGAGACCACCTAGTTCTTTCCTCCACACATACAGCACATCTCCAGACCCTTCCTCACAACAACCCAAACCTCTGCCCCGCTTTGATTCACTCCCTTATAATAGCTGCATAGGTGTCTGTATCTCTCATGAGATTGTAAACTTGTTTGCAAATAAGAAGCAAGTAAGATTTCTGTATCCCCAGCAGTTTAACAAGGTACTTGGCACATAGAAATGTTCAAGAGTTGTTTTTTAATATTTACTCATAAAGCTGGAAAATCCTTTATTTGTTCAAAATTATTCAAATTCAAAATAATTCAAAAATTACTGCTTGACTACTATGTGCTAAGCTTTCTTCTAGGAGATTGGACTATCACAAAGAACAAGGCAAGTCTGACCCATACTTTCATGACACGTTCTAGTTAGGGAGTGCAAGAATCAACAATGAGTAAAAAACAGTAAAAGAAATAGCAGACAGCAATTAGAATAGGGTGCTTGGGTATCAAGGGCCTGGGTTTGCACTGCTTTATCCTGGAGGGTCAGGGAAGTCCTCTCTGCAGGAGTGTTAGTGGTGCAGAGATCTGATGCGAAGGTGGAGCCCAGCAGGGGAAGGTCACAGGGAAGAGTATTCTAGGCAGAAAGAACAGAGACTGCAGAGGTCCTGAAGCAGGAAAGTTATACTGATGCAGCTTAAAGCCATATTATTCCTAGTTTAGAGATAAGACCATCAAGATTCAGTGACTCGTCCACCTCTCACAGAAGTGGTAGCTAGACTGGGAGTTGAGTACAGTCAGAAAGTAATCATATTTAAAGGGTGTGCAGACATTTTTCAAAGCAGTTCAATCCTCTAAGCCATAGAAAAGAAATAGTTTGACTGAACTTGATCCAAAATAAGCCCACGCTTCTCATCCTACACAACCCCGCTGGGCCATCCATCTCATCCACTTCTCATGTCTTTCTCCACCTCTACCATGTCCAAGTTGTTGATTCCTAAAGGTCTGTCTTCAGCCCAGATGTCTGTTATGTCTATTCTGAGCTAGAGATCCTAGTCCCCAACTGGAATGCAAGCTCTATTTTGTTTTGTATACTGCTGTCCAAACCCCAAGCATTGTCTGGCACAGAGTAGGTACTCAACTAACATTTGTTGAATGAATGAATGAGTAACTAAATGAACTGCAGGCCTATTTATCCAACTATTTACTGGACACATCTATCTCAACATCTCACAAACAGGTGAAGTTCAGCATATCCCAAACAGAGTTCCTCATCTCTACTACTCTCTCCTCCAAACTGCCCTTTCCCCGTTTTCTCTCTCTCTGAGATCAGTACACACTCCACCTGATTGCCCAAGTCAGAAACCTGGGCACCATGTTTGATTTCTTCTCTCTGTTTTCACCCATATCTAATAGGCAGTGAAGTCTTCTCAATTCTAACTCTTTATATTTCTAGAATCCGCCCTCCTGCTTGTACATTCCTTCTGGCTTTGCCTTGGCTAAAAATCTTATCACTTCTCTCCTGGGTAATTGTAATAGTCAACTAACTGTCTCATTTCTTTCTGTCTCTCCTACGTAAACCTGTATTCTATACAATGCCCATAAGAGCGATCATTTTTTAAAATATTTTTAAATTGTGAAAGCTACATATTCATTCTAAAGATGTGGAAAGTACAGAAAAACTTGGAAAAGAAAACAGAAATCACCAATATTTCCGCTATGCAAAGATAACTATAGTTATTTTTTGGTTTTGATACAGCTCCTCCCAATAGTTTTGCATATTTATTTATTTGTTTGTTTATTTATTTTAAATCAAAACCCGAATCACCGTATTTAAGCTCTGAATTCTTCTTTTTGGGTTGGCATTTTTTTTTTATTGTCTCCCCATACCTTGAAATATTGCCAAATGTACTTGAATGCTTTAAAATATTGCATCAACTGGATGTATTGTGATTTATTTAATCATTTTCCAATTAGTCAACATTTAGATTGCTTCCAATTTCATTATGTGCCTTCAGCACACACTCTTGTACATAAACTTTTGTCTTTATTTCTGATTATCTCCTTATGATAAATTCCTAGAAGTAACATTAGTAGAGCAAAATATATGGCCATGCTTAAGGCTCTTAGCACTTTTGTCAAGTTGTCTCAGAGAAACTTTTTAGAAATGCGAATCTAATCATGTTATTCCCTTTTGAAAACCTCCAAAGATACTAGCTCAGACTTCTTAGGTAGGTATACAAGACTGCATGATTTGGCCTCAGCTTACCTCTCTGACTTCATCTGCCATTGCTTTCACATGCGATCCCTTTATTTCAACCACATCAAGCCATATATCAGCTCATGAAATGTGTCAGCCCTTTGGACATGGTTGTGTTCTCTGCCAGGAACACCATGCTCCCTTTTCTTTATCTAGCCATCTCCTACTTGTTGTTTCAAAATTTAACATTAAGTAACATCTATATAAGATAGAAAATATCTTCAGTTTAAATGCTCGCGGTGAGTTGGGCTCTCTACTAAAATATCATTTCATTTAATTATTATAACCATTTTGCGTAAGTATTTTGTTATCTCCAACATCCAACTGAAGAAACAGAGGTTCAAGAAGTGAGGGTCTTATGTAGTTAAGTGGCAGACTGGAGATTTAAGCCCAAGTCTATCTGACTCTGGACCCACGTTCTTTACAATTTGCTTCCTCTCTGATCTTCCTGTCATTTAGATTCCTCTTTTTTGGGTTTCCAGAGTATCCTGGGCTTACTTTTGTCTTTCTGTTTGTCCATCCATCAGTCTCCCTCGTTAGACTGTAAATTCCTTGAGGGCAAGAACTATGTCTTATTCAAAGTGTAGGGGCTCAGTGAACATTCACTGAATGAATGAGGAATGAATAAACAAACACTGGCTGTACTCTTATAACTCTGACCTCAGTTTTCCTTAATTTCCTTTGCTGTCACTGATGATGACTTTATGAGCTTGTCTCCTTGGGGGATCACCACTCATTTCCTCTGATGTCTTGATTCATGCTGGGGTCCTCCAACTGAGCAGAGGTGACATCATGGTTGTGGAACTCCCCTGCCAATCAAGGTGGACCCCCAGACAGCCTCCCGTGAATCAGGCAGAAAGAGAAAGATGTCGAGTGAGAGTGCCGGTAGAAAGTTTGTTTGCCCACACATGCCAGAGTAATGAGAGGGAAGGAAACACAGAAATAGAAGGCAGAGGCTTAATGGGATGGAAAGAGGCCCCAGTGTGAGGCAGGAACTGGCCTTAAAGGATTAAAAAGAAAATGAAAAGTGAAAACTTGGCACATAGCTTCTACTGGAGTTAAAGAGATCAGGTCCGCAGGAGTCACTGTCCACTGAGGCTGTACCACTGATGTCAAAACTCCTTCCAACCCCTCGTTTCAACACCCTGAATTCAAGGGCGGTGCGGTGCTTACTTAAGTACAATGGATTCCACCCCCCCACCCCCCATAAAAGTCACCTTCCATGGGGCAAGTTTCTGAGAGCTGCTTGGACCACATATTCCACAGTCTGGTCACCAAAGTGGCAATTATCCTTTATTTCCCCTCTCCGCTGTCACCGCAAACATCATAGCATCCCCACAAATGCCACCTAAGAGTTCAGAAGAAGCAGGGCGAACATGCATGTACGTGCATATACTTGGACGGACACACACACACACACACACACACACACACACACTTGCATGCATGCCCAGAGATACACAATCATGTATTGGCAAATATATGTACATCCTTGCATATATAATTCACACACACACACACACACACACACACACACACACACACTTCCAAACATATACTAAAGAAGGGACTCTCTAGTAATCTATTCAATCAAAAATATTTAATCGAGTACTTACTCTGTGCTAGCCACTGTGCTCCATCCTAAGGAAATGAAGGATAAGACATTGTCATTGCCTGCAAGGAGTTCACAGTCAATAGGTGAGATAGTTGGACATCTAGTCAATTGCAGAGCAAGAGGACAGTGGAAGGCCAGCAAAGCCATCCAACACAACCTCTGGGCCCAGAGTTTTCCCAGGTAGGTGGAGGCAGATCTGATTCTTGACAATAACTAGGAAGAGGTAGCTACATATGCAAAAGCGAAGTGATATTGAGTTTGGGAGAATTGCAAGCAATTCAGCATAGCTGGATTTTAGGGAACAAGGGGAAAGGTAGGTGTATGACAAGAAATAGGGGTTGAGGGATAGGGAAATCCCAGATCATGAAAGGAATCCCATGCTGAAATTCCAAATCTAGCGACATGGCAGACTTCATTAACGTAGAACTACCTCTCCCAGAAAAAATACATAGAAATACTGAATAAAATATAACAGTTCTCTCCACTGAGAGAGAAGGGAGTTCTCTCCCTTCCTCTATTAATACATGGACCAGATCAAAAGACATTCCATGTATCAGAAACCAAAGGAGAGTATAAAACCAAGGTAATAGCTTCTGGCTGAAGTTGAAGTTGGAGAGGCACATAAAAGCCAAATCACACAGTCTTGTATATCCATCTAATAGGACTGAACTATTTTCTGAAATCCTTCTTTAGAAAGCTTAAAAAGAGAATAACATAACTTGATTGCATAGCCCAGGGTCTATGAACCCCCTGGGATTCCTTCCTGGTGGCAGCAAACACAAAACTGCTTTTTAGAGACCAGGATGCATGGGACTCCCATAGACAACAGAAACCCTGCTATAGATAAGCTCACAATAAAATATTATAAAACACACAAACTCAACCTATTTAGTGTGCAAGATGAAAATTAAAATTCAGAGAGATTTTACTTATTCACACTTATCAGATTGTTAAAATTTTAAAGTCCAACAGTACCAGTTGTTGAAGATGGAAATCAAATAGAAATTACATATGCTGCTAGTAATCATATAAATTTGATACAACTACTTCTGAGAGCATTTTGGCAATAATATCTGTTAAAGTGGAGATGCATATACTCTACCATCTAGCAATTCCATTTCTTTGTGTATTGGGACCACACACACACACACACACACACACACACACACACACTTCCAAACATATACTAAAGAAGGGACTCTCTAGTAATCTATTCAATCAAAAATATTTAATCGAGTACTTACTCTGTGCTAGCCACTGTGCTCCATCCTAAGGAAATGAAGGATAAGACATTGTCATTGCCTGCAAGGAGTTCACAGTCAATAGGTGAGATAGTTGGACATCTAGTCAATTGCAGAGCAAGAGGACAGTGGAAGGCCAGCAAAGCCATCCAACACAACCTCTGGGCCCAGAGTTTTCCCAGGTAGGTGGAGGCAGATCTGATTCTTGACAATAACTAGGAAGAGGTAGCTACATATGCAAAAGCGAAGTGATATTGAGTTTGGGAGAATTGCAAGCAATTCAGCATAGCTGGATTTTAGGGAACAAGGGGAAAGGTAGGTGTATGACAAGAAATAGGGGTTGAGGGATAGGGAAATCCCAGATCATGAAAGGAATCCCATGCTGAAATTCCAAATCTAGCGACATGGCAGACTTCATTAACGTAGAACTACCTCTCCCAGAAAAAATACATAGAAATACTGAATAAAATATAACAGTTCTCTCCACTGAGAGAGAAGGGAGTTCTCTCCCTTCCTCTATTAATACATGGACCAGATCAAAAGACATTCCATGTATCAGAAACCAAAGGAGAGTATAAAACCAAGGTAATAGCTTCTGGCTGAAGTTGAAGTTGGAGAGGCACATAAAAGCCAAATCACACAGTCTTGTATATCCATCTAATAGGACTGAACTATTTTCTGAAATCCTTCTTTAGAAAGCTTAAAAAGAGAATAACATAACTTGATTGCATAGCCCAGGGTCTATGAACCCCCTGGGATTCCTTCCTGGTGGCAGCAAACACAAAACTGCTTTTTAGAGACCAGGATGCATGGGACTCCCATAGACAACAGAAACCCTGCTATAGATAAGCTCACAATAAAATATTATAAAACACACAAACTCAACCTATTTAGTGTGCAAGATGAAAATTAAAATTCAGAGAGATTTTACTTATTCACACTTATCAGATTGTTAAAATTTTAAAGTCCAACAGTACCAGTTGTTGAAGATGGAAATCAAATAGAAATTACATATGCTGCTAGTAATCATATAAATTTGATACAACTACTTCTGAGAGCATTTTGGCAATAATATCTGTTAAAGTGGAGATGCATATACTCTACCATCTAGCAATTCCATTTCTTTGTGTATTGGGACTAAAAGGAGAAATACATAAAGGAGTCTCTTTCTGCACTGTCTGCAATAGCAAAAAACTGGAAACAATCTAAATGTACATCAACTTTATAATGGATTAATAAGATATGGTTTACCCATACAGTGATGCTACAGTGTTAAATGAACATTACAGATCTGTGTGCCATCGTGTATAAATCGCAAAAACACGACGTTGAGTGATTAGAGCAGATTATAAAAAACATACTACTTTGATACTATTTATATATATGCTTACTTAAAACTCACAAAACAATTCTATATAGGGCTCATGGATGCATACATATGTTGGGTCAAGTAGGAAAACCTGATTTGAATGGGCACGCACCAAATTCAGGATAATAGTTACCTGGCGGAGAGACTGTGCGGAATGAAGGGACTGGGCTAAAATTATATCTTAACTGCTTCTTTCTTAACAACAACAATATTTGATCTGGAACAAATAGGGCAATATGCTAATCTCATAGTTGAGTGGTAGGCACACGGTTCTTGTGTTATTCTCTGTATTATATTACATTTTTTGAAATAAATTCAAATTTAAAAAGAAGAATAAATACCATGTGAAGGATTTTATTCCCTGAGCAGGTGAGGGACGTGGTCAGATTTGTGTTTAGAAGGTTCCCTTTGGCCGCTGTATGGAGGAATTCTTACAAGAATGTAGACTGAGGCAGTGATACCTGGTAAAGAGGCTATTGCAGTTGGTTAAAAAGGAGTTAATGAGGCCTCACATAAATAAAGGGAATAAAGGGAAGGGATGAGTTTGAAAGCTATTTAGGAAGTAAAAATTGCCAATATCTTGTCAATCTTTTTATTTTCCTTTGGTATTGAACAAATTTCCTTCTGTTCCCTTTTTCAGTTGAAGTGTGACATAGCAATAGACAAATACAGGAATCGAAATGTACTGCTTAATAAATTTTCACAAAGTGACTACCACCCACATTAAGTCCTCTCCCAGTCGATATGCCCCCTAAAGGTAATCACAAATCTGACTTCTATCACTATAGATGAGCTTTTTCTGATATTTTTAAACATTGAATTGAATTTATTGAAATAACAGAGGTATTTAGTTATCACACAATAATGAGATGTCTAGATGCAGGTGGTTCCAGAGCTGATCCACCTAGGGCACTGGTCAACTGCTCTGCGAGGTTCTGGCTTTTTCGTTATGGCTGGCAAGGTAGCTGCCAGAGCCCCAAACATCATACCCTCACAGCACAATGTCGAAGGAAGGAAGCAGCAATAACCAGGCTAATGAGACATCTCAAGTGCTTTCCTGTTTTCTCAGATACATAGAACATGATCAGCTGAATGGGAGCTGGGAAAGTCAGTGATCCCCTTTTTTAGAATCTCTGATAGGAGATGAGTAGAGAAAAACAAGGTTGAGTATCATTATGACAGTCAAATAATTTCCTTGGTTTCCTACCAGGCCCAATTCAATGCTAGGAATCAAGTGGTACAAATATTTATTTTGGTTCAAGTGTGTTTTTCTGACCAAGGTATAATCATTGCTCTGGAATTTTCTGTTCTTACTGAACTCCTTGAAATGTATTGTTTTTGCTTGCTTGTTTTGGGTTTTTTCTTTTTTTTCCAGTTTTATTGAGATATAATTGACATACAGCACTGTATAAGTTTCAGGTGCACAGTATAATGTTTGACTTCCATATATTGTGAAATGATTACCACAATAGGTTTAGTTAGTATTCATCATCTCTTATAATACAAAAAATATATATTAAGAAAAATATTTGCTCCTTGTGATGAGAACTCAGGATTTATTCTCTTAACCACTTTCCTATATGCCATACAGCAGTGCTAACTACATCATCATGTTGTACATTACACCCCTAGTTCTTATCTTGTAACTGGAAGTCTGTGTACCTTTTGACCACCTTCATCCGGTTCCCCCTCTCCACAACCCCTGCCTCTGGTAACCACAAATCTGTTGACTGTTTCTATGAGTTTGGTTTTTCTTTTTCTTTTTGTTATTTTTACATTTCACATATAAGTGAGATTATACAGTATTTGTCTTTTTCTGTCTGACTTATTTCATTTATCATAATGCCCTTCAGTTCCATCCATGTTGTTGCAAATGTCAGAATTTCTTCTCTTTTATAGCGGAATAATATTCCATTGTATCTATATTCCACAACTTCTTTATCCATTCATCTGCTGGTGGACACTTAGGTTATTTCCATGTCTTGGCTATTGTAAATAATGCTACTATAAACATGGGGTGCAGATATCTCAACACAGGATTTTCATTCCCTTCAGATATATACCCAGAGGTGGAATGGCTGGATCATATAATAGTTCTACTTTTATTTTTTTGAGGAACCTCCATACTGTTTTTCCACAGTGGCTGTCCCAGTTTACCATCCCGCCAGCCGTGCACAAGGGTTCCCTTTACTTCATAGCTGCACCAGCAATTGTTATATCTTGTCTTTTTGATGTTAGTCATTCTAACAGGCATGAGGTGATATCTCATTGTGGTCTTGATTTGCATTTCCCTAATGATTAGTGATGTAGAGCATCTTTTCATGTACCTGTTGGCCATTCATATACTTCTTTGGCAAAATGTCTATTCAGGTCCATTGTCCATTTTTACATTGGGTTATTTGTTTTTTGCTATTGAGTTGTATGAGTTCTTTACATTTGGGGATATTAACTCCTTATCAGATATAAGGTTTGCAGATATTTTTTCCCATTCAGTAGGTTGTCTTTTCATTTTGTTAATTGTTTCTTTTGCTGTGAGTTTGCCTGTTTTGAACTTCATAAAAATGAACTCACACAGTATGTATTCTGTTGTGCCTGGTTCCATTCACTCAATATTCTTTCTGTGAAATTCACTCATATTGTTGTGCATTGCAGGGGTTTGTTCATTTTCATTGCTAAATGGTATTCCTCATGTGAATATTTAATTTCACTTTTTAATGATCTTTTTAATATTTAATTTTCACTTTTTAACTCAATTGTTGATGGGGATTTGAGTTGTTTCCAGTTTTGGTGAGAATACATACATCCCTCTGTTGGGTGTATATTTAGGAGTGGAATTTCTGGGGGATGGCGTATGCATATTATTGGCTTCAGTAGATACTGCCAAAGTTTCCAAAATGGCTGTACCAATTTATATTCCCACTTGCAGTGAATGAAAGTTCAGTTGTTTCACCTCTTCATCAACATTCGTACTATCAGTTTTTTTGTTAAGTTAGACAAGGATGTAGTAAGTTAGACAGTATGTAGTAATATCTCACTGTGATTTTAATTTGCATTTCCCCATGACTAATAAAGCTGAGCACACTTCTATGTTTATCTACCATTTGTATATCCGCTCTTAGAAAGTTTTAAAAGTATGTTGTCTCTCTTTTTCTTATTCATTATTATTTACAAACTGTTTTGGTATCAAAAGAAAACTACCGGGCTTCCCTGGTGGCGCAGTGGTTGAGAGTCCGCCTGCCAATGCAGGGGACGCCAAGTGCTTTCCTGTTTTCTCAGATACATAGAACATGATCAGCTGAATGGGAGCTGGGAAAGTCAGTGATCCCCTTTTTTAGAATCTCTGATAGGAGATGAGTAGAGAAAAACAAGGTTGAGTATCATTATGACAGTCAAATAATTTCCTTGGTTTCCTACCAGGCCCAATTCAATGCTAGGAATCAAGTGGTACAAATATTTATTTTGGTTCAAGTGTGTTTTTCTGACCAAGGTATAATCATTGCTCTGGAATTTTCTGTTCTTACTGAACTCCTTGAAATGTATTGTTTTTGCTTGCTTGTTTTGGGTTTTTTCTTTTTTTTCCAGTTTTATTGAGATATAATTGACATACAGCACTGTATAAGTTTCAGGTGCACAGTATAATGTTTGACTTCCATATATTGTGAAATGATTACCACAATAGGTTTAGTTAGTATTCATCATCTCTTATAATACAAAAAATATATATTAAGAAAAATATTTGCTCCTTGTGATGAGAACTCAGGATTTATTCTCTTAACCACTTTCCTATATGCCATACAGCAGTGCTAACTACATCATCATGTTGTACATTACACCCCTAGTTCTTATCTTGTAACTGGAAGTCTGTGTACCTTTTGACCACCTTCATCCGGTTCCCCCTCTCCACAACCCCTGCCTCTGGTAACCACAAATCTGTTGACTGTTTCTATGAGTTTGGTTTTTCTTTTTCTTTTTGTTATTTTTACATTTCACATATAAGTGAGATTATACAGTATTTGTCTTTTTCTGTCTGACTTATTTCATTTATCATAATGCCCTTCAGTTCCATCCATGTTGTTGCAAATGTCAGAATTTCTTCTCTTTTATAGCGGAATAATATTCCATTGTATCTATATTCCACAACTTCTTTATCCATTCATCTGCTGGTGGACACTTAGGTTATTTCCATGTCTTGGCTATTGTAAATAATGCTACTATAAACATGGGGTGCAGATATCTCAACACAGGATTTTCATTCCCTTCAGATATATACCCAGAGGTGGAATGGCTGGATCATATAATAGTTCTACTTTTATTTTTTTGAGGAACCTCCATACTGTTTTTCCACAGTGGCTGTCCCAGTTTACCATCCCGCCAGCCGTGCACAAGGGTTCCCTTTACTTCATAGCTGCACCAGCAATTGTTATATCTTGTCTTTTTGATGTTAGTCATTCTAACAGGCATGAGGTGATATCTCATTGTGGTCTTGATTTGCATTTCCCTAATGATTAGTGATGTAGAGCATCTTTTCATGTACCTGTTGGCCATTCATATACTTCTTTGGCAAAATGTCTATTCAGGTCCATTGTCCATTTTTACATTGGGTTATTTGTTTTTTGCTATTGAGTTGTATGAGTTCTTTACATTTGGGGATATTAACTCCTTATCAGATATAAGGTTTGCAGATATTTTTTCCCATTCAGTAGGTTGTCTTTTCATTTTGTTAATTGTTTCTTTTGCTGTGAGTTTGCCTGTTTTGAACTTCATAAAAATGAACTCACACAGTATGTATTCTGTTGTGCCTGGTTCCATTCACTCAATATTCTTTCTGTGAAATTCACTCATATTGTTGTGCATTGCAGGGGTTTGTTCATTTTCATTGCTAAATGGTATTCCTCATGTGAATATTTAATTTCACTTTTTAATGATCTTTTTAATATTTAATTTTCACTTTTTAACTCAATTGTTGATGGGGATTTGAGTTGTTTCCAGTTTTGGTGAGAATACATACATCCCTCTGTTGGGTGTATATTTAGGAGTGGAATTTCTGGGGGATGGCGTATGCATATTATTGGCTTCAGTAGATACTGCCAAAGTTTCCAAAATGGCTGTACCAATTTATATTCCCACTTGCAGTGAATGAAAGTTCAGTTGTTTCACCTCTTCATCAACATTCGTACTATCAGTTTTTTTGTTAAGTTAGACAAGGATGTAGTAAGTTAGACAGTATGTAGTAATATCTCACTGTGATTTTAATTTGCATTTCCCCATGACTAATAAAGCTGAGCACACTTCTATGTTTATCTACCATTTGTATATCCGCTCTTAGAAAGTTTTAAAAGTATGTTGTCTCTCTTTTTCTTATTCATTATTATTTACAAACTGTTTTGGTATCAAAAGAAAACTACCGGGCTTCCCTGGTGGCGCAGTGGTTGAGAGTCCGCCTGCCAATGCAGGGGACGCGCCTTCGTGCCCCGGTCCGGGAGGATCCCACATGCCGCGGAGCGGCTGGGCCCCTGAGCCGTGGCCGCTGAGCCTGCGCGTCCGGAGCCTGCGCTCCGCAATGGGAGAGGCCACAACAGTGAGAGGCCCGCGTACCGCAAAAAAGAAAAAAAAGAAAACTACCAAAGCCTCCCTGAGCCTACATTCATCTCTGACATCTGGGGCCATTCATGCCTCATCTTTTCTCCTAAGGAGGTGAGGAGAATCCAAATGTGATGTGTGCACTCAAGTTTTCAGAAAACTGCAAAGGGCTGTTGAAGGCAAAATTATCGTCATTGGAAGGGTTGGTTCATGCAGAAGCTGGAATGTTTTTTCAGGGTTGGATGTCCTAGAAGGGATGCTTACCAGAGATAGGGAGAGGGTCCACATGGAGGACATCAAAGTCTAACTCATTCTACTTCTGCTCCTGCAACACTTTCCGTGCGCTCCTCCTCCCCTTATCACACTACCGTAATTACTTACTTGTCTCTTCTCCTAGACCTACATCTGGCAGAGCTCTTTTCATTCATGTCATTGGTGTGGATAAGTGGTATAAACAGGTTTTGGCCCTTGGTAGATCTCAGGAAAACCACCATCAGATAGGACAGGTCCTCCAAATGACATCTCTCATAGCTTCCTGTATTCTTTCTTCATAACACTCTTCTTACCTCTTAATTACCTAGTTGTGTGATTATTTGATTTTTTGCATTCTTCTCTAGCCCATAATTCCCTTGAAGCTGAGATCCCGTCCCTTTTATCCACTGTCCTACCTCATGTGTTTACCAGTGCCTGGTACAGAGTACTTAATTAGTATTAATCAACAAATAACTGAAATAATTTGGATCTGAATCCCAGAGCTGCGCCATACTATGGCACAGCCCCATCTTTCCTTAAGTGCCCATGAAATGGCGTTCTCTCTCCTTGAGACTAGTTTAATTCACCAAGTGTCATTGGAAAGGTATAATGGGAAGACAGGGAGACAAGCAGTAGGGAATGAGTTGATTTGGTCTCCCCAGCTCCCCCACTAACTTGCTGTGTATCCCCCTCCTCCTGCCAGGAAGTTATTTTGTCTATCTGGAACTTTGTTCCCCTAGATTTGAAGGACAAACTTTGGACTCTGGCCTTAAGAATCTCCCTCGCTGCATCGTGGGGTCCAAAGTTACAACTCCATTTACAGGAAAATGCTGAGAAAATGCTGAGTTAGGACAGGGACCTGAGTGAGGCTTGTGTAGCAGCAAAGAGCAGGCTGATCTTGGTGGCAGAAAGGAAGCCACAAGCCACATGGGTTTATTCCCAGGCCCTGAAATCAAATGGAGTTTGCCTGGCTGCATTTTAAAACTGCTTGAGACCAATGATCCCCTCTTTCCTTCCATTTTCTCTTTTGACTAGGAATGTCTATAACTGCTATTCTATGCCTGTCCCATCATAGACCTTTGGGAGCAGATAACTTATTTCTGAAGTTTCACGGATTCATAGATGGACAGCAATTGTGCCTCAGGATGGATTAAACCCAGAACCTCATCCTACCTTATTTAGATGATGTAGTTTGATAATGAGATTTGAGATTTTGAATTGATGCTATAATGCGTTGAGACTTCAGTGAATGTTGGGATAGGGCGAATGTACTTTGCATGTGGGCTGGATGTGAATCTTTGGCGGCCAGAGGTAGGCAGAATAATGGTCCCCTCCAAGATGTCCATGTCCTAATCCCTGGAACCTGTGAATATGTTATGTGACATGGCAAAAGGGGAATTAAGGAATTAAGGTAGCAGATGGAATTAAGGTTGCTAATCAGCTGACTGTAACACAGGTAGATTATCCTGGACTATCTGAGTGGATCCAATACCATCATCAGGGCCCTAAATGTAAAAGCGGTGGCAGAAGAGGAGAACCAGAGAGACGACAGAATGAGAAGGACTCGACCCGACGTTGCTGGCTTTGAAGAGAGAGGAAACAAACCAAAGAAAGCACATGGCCTCTAGAAGCTGGAAAAGGCCAGGAAACGGAGCCCCTAAAGACTCCAGAACGAGAAGATGGTACATTTGTGCTGTTTTAAGCCACAAGTTGGTGGTAATTTGTGACAGCAGCAAAATAGGAAATGAATCCAAGCTCTGGCCTGCAGTTTACTCCTCTATGATCTTAAACATCATCTTTGCATTCCTTAGTAGTCCTTATTTCTCAAAATAAGAACTGCTGGAAGGATCAAAAGCGACAAATAGGCCACAGCGCCTGGCACGCAGGTGCTTAAACAATGTGAACGTCCAGCTTCCCCTCTTCTTCCAGGCTGGGGAGACACAGGGAAGGAAAGCAGGGGGCAAATGCCATTCTTAGCGGTGCAGCCTCCTTCCTTTGATGTCCCCGGCTGGGTAAAGGACTCCCTTTGTGACCTCCCGAAGCACACCTTATCTAGAGCCTGCTCCTTATCTGTTTTGGGGGGACCCACAGCTCCCCCTGACCCGAGGAAACCCCCCTTTTGAATACAAAAGCTCTTTTGAAGAGCCTGAGAGGAGAGCAGGACCAGAGATCTCTCTGTTCACTCTGCAAACAGGCTCTCAGAGATGAAAGAGCTTGGGGCATCCCTACTGACGGTACCATGGCCACCATATTTTCCATTGAGAGAATCCCACGGTGATGCCCTGGGGGGAGGCAAGGCCCCTCGAGGAGCACAGCCTTCAAGTCCCCCTCCTCCCACCCACCCACCCTCCCACCCAAGACCAACCCCCTCAATCATTCCGAGCTTCCAACTCCCTCCTTAGTTGTTATGAGCTTTTATTTAAAAAGCACCTTTAATACAAGTATAGTTTCGCAGATACAAGTTTTCACTTTGTATTCTACAAAAGTCTTTGAATATTATTCTCTTTACAAAATGGAACCTTACAAAAATACTGACAATTTAATGTTTTTATACAGTTTTCTCTAGTTGCAGTTATTTCTTTCATTGTAAAAACAATGTCTAGCACAGAACTACAATATTTTAGTTGATATTAAAAAAAAAATGAACTCCATGCTTTTGTAAGCAGCTAATGTAAATAACACAGGTCGAGACACAGTTTATAGTCATAGTGGATATAGCTAAAATTGTTTCAGAAATAATATTTTACATAGTTAACTTTTAATGTTTTATACATTATTTATATAATATTTATATATAAAAATCATAGCTTGCTATAAGTTGAAATGAAAGGACGGCTTCTGTTGTAAGGATGTGCATGTGGTTGACCCATGTGGTTACATTTAGCCCTTTGAAAGGTTTGCATCCGAGATCTGAAAGCATTTCTTCCTTCCTCCTTTCCTCAAAGGTTCAGTAGAAGCGGTCCCTGTCTGCTGCCTCGAGTGGGACCTTGCTTGGAAGGACACTTACGGAGAGAGGATGAGGAAACTCTACGGAGATTTAACCCACGTGTTCTGCCCAGCAGAACCTACCAAGAACTGCCCTAGAGATCAACCCCAAGACAATAGTGCTTTACACAGCTTAGCAAGAGCGGCTCCCACAGAGACCCCCCCCCCCCCACCAGCCTTTATCTGGAAGGGCAGCCTCTGGGATGTGAGACTGTCTGCTACTCTGGCTCATTCAGACTTTGAGTAGCCAAAGGGTTGCTTCACTTTTCATTCTGCCCCCTCCACTCCTCCATCTCTTGCATGGAAGGCTGCTTTCCATCAGCTGATGGCAGACCACATCTTTGCTCGTCTCCGGGCGCTCCCAGGCAATCCCGGCGGGTACCCAGCAAGGGTTTCCAGGAAGAAAGCAGTAACCGAAGCTAACCATCACTACTTGAGCGTGGCAGTGCCCTGGTGATTGATGTACACAACATCAGCATCCTGTAATTGACATTTCAGCATCACAGGCTGGTGCATCAAGAGAAGACACAGGAGGGCCTGTGCCCTCGAGCTCTTCTGAAATTGTGCTATTTGTGAAATTCATTCATCCACAAAGAGTCACCTAATCACTAAAGTGAGGGACTGTGGTTGCTGGCCTACGGGCTGAGGAAGTGAGTGATAAGGCTTCACAACTGGGAATTTGGATTCAGGATCTGATCGCTTGACTGAGCAAACTTGCTCTTTTCTTATATTTAAAAACAAAAACAAACAAACAGATGAGATTCCTGAACCAAAGTCACAGTGGAGAATCGAGTGGTGTGGACAGAGAGACACAACAGGCTATTTTCTTGATTCAGTGCTATTTCTGGCGTCGTGTGCTACAAGGTGAATTTGAGCTTTTCCAACAGGCCTGGGATTCCTCAGGTCACAAAGGTGACCGGCAGGCTCTACTCAAATCATCTTAGTGTTTGTTCCAGAACAAGCCTGTGTTCACTAGAACATGAACACTTAAACCAACTGCACATCCAGGATTCCCGCACTTGCTGTTAGTTTGCTGTTGTTTCCATATAGGTGAACACTACCTATTTTGGAAGGCCACAAGGTAAGACTTTTTTTTTCCTTTTAAAGAATAAGTCGGGCAAAAAGTTTTTCCCTACATTCTACTGTCTGATGAGATAGGAGAGCAGCAAAAACTTGCTGTCAGCAGTCATTTTCCAAAAACAGCTCAGGAGGTGGGTAGCACCTACACCATGTTGTGGTGATTGTTCCTGTCGATAATGTCCACAGGTGAAAGGATGTCCTTCCTGATAGCAGAAGGAGGCAGGGAGAGTGTCGTCTTGGTCTTGAAGAGGTCAGACACGAAGAACACCTAGAAGCACAAAATCAGAGATCCCAATCAGTCACTGACATCTGAGCCTTGGGGAGAGGCAAAGGCAAAGGGAAGACCATAGGAGCATAGATTTTTAGAGAAAGGCGCCCCCAAACTGTAGATCTTTGAATAGGGAAGGACCAAGGAGACCACAGAGTCCAATTCTTCTTGTACAGAGAGGGAAACTGAGGCCCAGAGAAAGACAGTGGTGACACGCCCGAGGTTGCACAGCCATGTGCATGAGGGGCAGACCTCACTTCCATGGGCTCTCAGTCCAGGGCTCCCTATCTGCAAGCCCCACTTCCTTATTTCTCAAGGTAAATGAGTAGCTGTGAAAGATAAGTTCTCAAACAAAGGAAGCAAGTCATAATTAGTCACCGTCATTAGTCCGTGATACTTTCTCTTTCCTCACAAAGGAATCGAGGGTGTAACCAAAAGAGATCAGCCAGTATGAATTCCTATCAGCAGGAGCTGGAGCAAGGAAGCAGTCGTGATCACTTTTTCCTGAAAGCCCAGTGATGTCAACAATTTGATGGGGGTCAAGAAGCCAGGGTCTCTTGGCTGAAGGAGTCAGCAACTAACCCGGTGGAAAGGTCAACAAAAGCTCTCCTATCGCTTATTCCCAACGTCCTGACTCCTCCTGAGCATGTGCCCTCACGGAGTCGTTCTTAGAATCGCTGAGAAACGTTTACTTGAACGCTTACCCACAAGGGTATAAGGATGGCTCGGGCAGAGTTCCGGTCTCAATTAGCTTATGATGAAAGATTCAAGAACTTGCTAAGTTACCAGAGTAAGAAAAATTTATGCTTTGTATTAGGTGGCAAAATAAATACACAGATATCCATTTGAGCCATTAAGCAACAGGCGTTTGTACTAAGTAGCCATAAGAGGCAGCTGTCAGTCATGTAATTTAATAGGAAACATATGGCTGAGTTTAGCCACTAGTGTTTTAGTGGCTAAAACACTTCAAAGTTCCTATGGCTAACGGCTTTCTGGATGGAAGAGTCTTTGTCCTGCAGATGGTCATGCGCTCACTAATAATGACGGCCCTGTGACTTCATTCTGGGCACATTATAGGCAAGAAAATGAAGTTCTTAATAAGACTGCACCAATACCAAGGCTCTGCAGCCAGGGCCTGGCCACAGAAGTGACTTGGATCCTTTGCTGAACCACTTTCCACAGTGTTCTCTCTGTAGTGATACAGCCGTCAGCAAAGTGCAATCAAAATCAACAGCAAGACACGGGTGATGCTAGTTACCCCAGGAGAATGGGGTGACTAGAAGGCAAATGGGAGGCAGAAGCTTATTTATTGGCCACCATAAAATCCTTTGTATTGTATGTTTTGAATTTTTGTACCCATTATATATATATTACTTAAACATTTCATTACTAGTTTTTGGTTAAAAAATATATATAGAGAGAGAGAGAGAGGGAGAGAGAGAGAGAAAGAAGGCTAGGCGATTTCTATCCTATAGCAAGAAAGTGAAATATTAGCCAAGAAATGGAACATTTTAAGACATTTGCAGCCTGAAAGCTATTGAATGTACCATTTTGCAAAGGAATAAATTAAGCCTTTTGTCTCTTTCTTTTCTAAGGAGGTGTGAACAGTGAGAACTGTGGCACAGAAAGGTTTGTCTCGTAGCCAGGGCCAGCTTGAGAGCCAGGAGAGAAAAGGTTTGTACCCAACCCTGCCAGGAGGCCCTAGACTCCCCTGCACCGGAACCCTTTACAAACAGGTGGGGAAGGGGGGGTTTCAGGTGCCCCCAGTATAAGGAAACCTGAACAAACATGATTAAAGTTACAGGAGATCATTAAACTTTTCAACTCTTCTCTGACAGGTGGAGAGCCCATGTCCTCATCTCTACCTGAAAATTACCTTCCCCTTCCTCCTTCACTTTGTCCCCGAGGAAGCGATTTCGGTCAATCTCTCCATCGCTGGCTCTGAACTCCACTTTCTCCAGCCTAGCGGCGAGCCCCACCAAATAAGGGCTCTTACGGATCTCATTTCTTAGAGATCTTTCTCCCAGCCTGTGTGCCATCTGCTGAGGGCAAAGACAGCAGGGGACACCCTCACACAAACATCCCTCCCTTCGAGATCCTGACACCACCTCCGTCTACTGGCTGACTTCCCAATTTAATTTCCTGAGCTCATATCCACTACATGTTAAGAGTTTCCGTTTCTGAACTGCAAGATAGGAATGAAATGAAGGTTAAAGGCAAGAATGTACTTGATAAGAACTAAACCTGTACCTGGCACATAGTTCAATAAAAGGCGTTCCTTGTGTGGGTACCAAGGTCGTGTCTGGGCCCAGAGTAAGCCACGTCCTCTCGTGTCTCCAAAACTTTGCCCATCAGTCTTTCTTCCTAATGAGAGGCTTCCTGAGGATGGAGCCCAGCCCTAATCATCCCACATCACCCACAGCCCTTTGCATTGAGCCTCACACACACCAGGAGCTTATAAAATGTTTGCTGTTGAATTCCTCCACTTCTGTCCACTAGAAGCAAGCACTCTGGCCTTGGATCTTATCGGCACGCAGAACGCCTACGGATGTCAGGGGGACCACACCCTCCCACGCCACATGCACACACCCCAGCAGCAAGATAAAAAGTGGAGTCGGGTCCAGCAGGATCCCCCCTTAAGCTGTATTTTGCCTTCAGCGTGGCCTGAGGTTACGCAAACACTTTTTGGGGGATCATGAAACACGATCCTGTCAAGACTCAAACAGGGCTCCGACTTCATGCTTGAACAGCAGAATACAAAAAGGACTAGGAAAGGCCAGTTCTATTTCCTGCAGAAGATGATTTCCACCTGGAAAGAAAACCCAGAGGCCCAGGCTGGGAAGGGTCTACACGAATTAGGTGGCTACCCCAGGTCGGAGGGACAAACCCACTCCCAGCCCACAGCCCCACTGCACAGACCTCCTCTGCGGTGTGAAAGAGCCCATCAGACGACAGTCTTGGCAAACACGAAATCTATGGGTGAAGCACCAGGGAGAGTTTTAAGTTCTCCTACCCTGAGCATATGCTTTCAATTCCATTTCTCTTCTCCTCTGCCTTCACAAATTGCTTTTTTGAAAAGTGCAATCAGTAAAGACTTATTGAACATCTGCTCTGTACCAAAGCCCTGAGATGATAAATATACAGAAGAGAGAGTTCTTTGCCCTCCAAGAGCTCACAGGGCAATGAGGGAGAGATCCGGGTAAATAGAGCAGTACAGTAGTGTTCCGAGGATTATGACAGAGGGAAGCCAGGGTATTAAAGCAACACAGAGAATGTGGCATCTAACCCAGGCTGAAGGGGAGGGGAGAGGGCCTTAGAAGGCTTCCCCCAAAGGAGGTATATTTGAGCTTAGCTTTGAAGGATAAGTAGGAGTAAGCCAGGTGGTGAACGCCAGGAATGTTATTCTAGGCAAAGGGAGTAGCGCGTGCAAAGGCACAGGAGTGAGCGAGCCCAGCTCGTTCAGGAGCCGCAGGAAGCTCAGTACAGGGAGGGCTGAGCGGTCAGTGAGGCTGGAGGGGGAGCCAGATACTGAGAAGGGGTATGGCACAGCCCGAGGAGCCACTGTCAAGGCTGAAACAGGGAAGCAGCACGCTGGGAAGACTTGCCTTAAGATCATGATTATCTAAGAAGGAGAAGGCGTCAGAAAGGGAGCAGAGGGCCCGAAGGCAGGGGTCCCGGTCCGGACACTGTTGCAGAATCTAGGAGAGGATGAGTCCTGTAAGATCACCATGCAGTGAAGACAAAGAAGAGATGGGTTTTTGAAACGTTGAGCACACAACTGCCGTTGATGGAGGCAGCATGAATGTGTGCAGGGGGACATAATCCTTTTATTTCTAGTTTTGTTTTCAACTCTAGAAATCTCTCACTTGTTCCCAATGAAACTCTTAAAGTTTGGGTAACTATGCTAGGGAAAAAATTACAGCTGTGCTTTCCTCTGCCTTCTAATATTCTGGATCCCTCTGATATTTGCTTGGGAAAGTGGTTCTGACCTTCTCCTGAGTCAGAAAGGCAAGCTTTTCTGTGATCTGAGGGTGTAGTAATCTGATTCAGACAAGCACTCAAGACAATGAAGCCCTTCCACCAAGAGCAAGACTACACACAAACAAGGCAACTCCTGGCTGGAGGAATCCTGTTGGCGGTAATGAGATGAGAAATGTACAGGAGTCTCCTTCTAAATGGCGACTCTTGTGACTGTGCCATTGGGTCACCATCTCCCACTCCTCATCCTACACATGTAGCACTGATGACAGGCTTTGCTCTTGGTAGTAGGACAGACTTGTCTTTAAATCCAAGTTTTGCCATTTTCAGCAAAATACCTAAATGAGGGATACAATGCCTACCTCAGAGGTTTCCTCAAAGGATTATACGATGTCATAAAATGAGCAAGTGGGGCTTGTTAATAAACAGAGCAATGATCACTGGCTTGCGTGTTCAGTGCCTACCCACATCAAGTCACGTCTCTTCCCCTGCCCCTTGGGTGGAAAGAAAAGAAACAAGAGAAGGAACTAGAAACAAGGAAAATTAGAGAGGGGAAAATTGAAATGACTGAGAATATGGACACATAGGTGAAAGCCTGTGTAGATTCAAGCCAGACATGAAGACCATATGAGATGGGAGTTTTCCACAGGACAGATAGGATATGCTCTCAAAGTCCAATAATTTCTGAGGCTATTTTGGGGAATGAGTCAGCATGATCAAAAAGGAAGATGCTTCCAATGTCTCGTTGCCAGCATTCACCAGCTCTGGAGATGCCAGTGCCCAGAGCACACAGCCCAGCCTGGCCGAGGTGCTGCCTGCCTGGAGCTCACCAAGAACCACTGGCCAGAAACAAAAAGTCTCGTCTGCAGCCAGGTTTCCACTCCCATTGCTGCAAATTGCTGAGTCAGCAAGTCCTGAGTGTCACTTTGTTAAGGGCAGATTATGACAACAAAATTGTCCTTTAAATATTTCTGGAGTCCCTGAGTGTTTCAAGTCCTGAGAGTGCATAAGAGAACTCCTTGAAGACAGGCACCACATCCTTATATATCGAAATTTTTATAAGCCCTCGTTGAGCTTAGATGCCAACACAGAGCAAATAAACATAAGAGTGGAAGAATTTTGGAATCTCAGAATCAGAAGAAAACAGAGTTGTCTATTCCAGTGTTTCTCAAAGTGTAATCTTCAGATCGTCTATTTCCGAATCAGCAGGGTGCTTCTTGAAAAAGCGGATTCCTGGGCCCACCCAGACCTACTAGAAGTGTGGCCTAGAATCTGCATTGAACAAACACTAGTGGTGTTTGTTATGTAGACTCAAGTGAGGAGAGCCATTAGTGGACAGTCCATGGAGGTGAACAGACGGGCTCAAGCCATAGACCTGCCACTCACTGGCTGTGTGTCTTAGACATCTTGTAATCTCTCTGAGAGCAGCTTCCTTATCTATACACTGGGCTCCACGAGCCCTTCCGTAAGCTGCTCAAATCTGCTCTCTTTGGTACCCACACTGAAATTTAATGAACTTCCGCCTTAGCATGAGGCCTATAGGCTCGAGTGCAGACATAATGCTGTAAAATGCTATGTCATGCTTCCCCTTTAGACAACGAGATACTCAAAGCGAATGAACTGTGCGCAGAGCCCAGCAAGCGTAGCCTCAATAAATCTAGTCCACACCCCTTGTGAGCATAGAAACCATGGGCTGTCCCTGTTGCATACACCCTGATGCCCTGGTCTGGGATATCCTTTGGGCATCCTGCTCTACTGTAATAAACAATCTCATTGATTAAGGAATAATTTTCTTTGCCTTGGGTCTCAGCTCACTCTCATGCCCTAAGTATAAAGTGCCGTCTAAAGAAAAGTCAACTTTGGCAGTCCTGTCTTTTGACTAAATGGGAGTTACTTGATTGCAATAATTATGTTTTGACCTCAGTAGAGGCCTTTCAGTGACTTTCTGGCACGGGAACTTGTCAGTGTCCGTACTGAGTAATTTCCTGGTATATCTGAAAGGGAACTTGATGAGGTAGAAAGAGTGTCATACGAGGAGTCAGGCAGCAGGATCTAGTCCCCAGATTGCTACTGCTGTATGACCCAGGCCAAGTCACACTCTTGTCTAGACTTGCATTTATGCAAAATGAAGAGGTTTATGATTTCAGAGGATGGGTCTGCCCTGCATTTGTGTGCTACCATTATTTAAAAATCTACCTTCTCACAGTTTCTGTAAGGCTTAAATGGAAGAATTCACATGAAAACGCTTCATACCTATAAAGAGCTCTTCAAATCCTCCCTCAGTTACCATCATTCATGACCATCACTGCTACTGAGGGTCACGAAGGGAGCTGGTCCCATAAAAAGAAGGAGGGTTTGGAGCAGCAGAGGAAAGTTGCGGGCAATTCTGGAGGAGAATAGGCGTCTGAGCCCTGTAAGGAGTCTCACAGGAAGGCACTTCTTGGCTAATACAAAGGAGGGTTTCTGGTAAGGGGGGCCCAGAGGGCTAATGGCGGTCACTAAGATGCTAGATCCAGTAACAGCTAGAGTTCAGGAACATGGTACCCAAGAATAACAGAGGCTAGAGGAAGGCAGGGGCCTACTTCTAGAAATCCCACCTTTTGAAGCTGAAAGGGTAAAGAGAGCTACTATTATTGACTTCCCCCAAATATTCCACAAGTTCCATCATTCTGAACTTTTTAGGGTCACAAGACATACCATGTTCCCATCCATCTCCATGTCTTTGTGTTATTCCTTCTGCATGAAATGCCCTTCCTTATCTTTTGTATCTCAGAAAATATCCATTCATTGCTCGAGATTCTCCTCCTCCAGGAATTCTTCTAGCCTTCCAGAACCCTCAAGAAGAATGAGCTCTCCCCTCTCTCAAGCCCCCACTGTCCCCAGGACAGGATCCCATCCTAATGGCATGCCCTTCTACTGCACTTGTGTGTTTACGTGCCTGTCCCCAATAGACCAGTGTTTTTCAAACTGCATGTCACAAGTCATTAGTAAGTTTAAAATCAATTTACTGGGCGGTTACTACCAGCATTCTTAAGGGTTCAATTTAAAATGTTAGAATGTATCACATACAGTAAGCGTAAGTCTTATTTTGTGAAATATTTTAGTTATGTGTGGGTACCTCTATTGGGTTATAATGTATTTCTTTTTTTTTTTTTTTGCGGTTGGGGGCCCTCCCCCTGTCTCACTGTTGTGGCCTCTCCCGTTGCGGAGCACAGGCTCCGGACGCGCAGGCTCAGCGGCCATGGCTCACGGGCCCAGCCGCTCCGCGGCATGTGGGATCCTCCCGCACCGGGGCACGAACCCGTGTCCCCTGCATCGGCAGGTGGACTCTCAACCACTGTGCCACCGGGGAAGCCCCTATAATGTATTTCTTATTATGGATCACGGCTGGCTAACTACTGCACTCTAAGCTCTTGAAGGACCAATTCTTTTCAGCTGTGAATATTTAAAACAAGGCACCATACTTAACATGCAATACACATCCGATCAATGCGTTGCATGTGTGAAGCATGACGCACCTTTAATTCATTGAATCCTCAATCCAAAGATCAGGTGATGTTAAGACGTATCATCCCCACATCGTGGGGTGGGAAAAGGCAGCTGAGAGGAAGTGACTTGCCCAATATGCCTACATGGCAGGAATACAACTCCCCCTTCTGAGTCTCTGCCTCATCATCTACCCCATTCATCTCAGCGGGGGAATGAGAAAGACTTTAAAAGAACTGTGCAAATTGTCATTATATATTGGGGGACAAAGTTTACCCCTGCCTCTGCTTCCTTCTCTCTCCCACACCCAGGGGTTCCTAGCACCCCTGCCCACCTGAGAGTAGAGGCCCAGGATGACAAGGTCAGCCCCAGGGCTTCTGGGCAAAGAGATAGGCTTTTGCAGGGCAAGAAGTGATTCGGGAGGTCATTTCATCCATTCCCCTGTGCCCGGGCAGTAGTGGAATAAATCCAGTGGAAATAGAAGGGAATCTCCTGTTACAGAAGGACATCTCACAAATTCAGGGCATAGACCACACATGTTTGGAGCTTACTAGTTTAATCCTTTGAGATAGGATCAAGAGAGCCGAGATCTGGTTCCTACGCCACCACCATGTGTCCTTGGGTGTGTCCCATCCTCTCTCTGTGCCCCATTTTCCCATTGGCGGGCTGTCATCACTGAACCCTTCTTCCATTCACATTCTCACTTGTCCCTTCTCCCAGGGTCACCTAACGGTGGCAGAGACAAAGAACATCCTCGTGGCAGAGACAAAGAACATCCTCGCCCTTCCCTACATCCTGGAGGAAGATAGCACACAAAAGAGCGACTGCTGGCTGAGCCACACACCCTGCAAGAGGAAAACCAGGAAAGACTCTGCTGCATGTTTATGAAATTCACGAGCAGCTGCTTCCTCTGCTGCACCCACAGCAATGGCGGCCTGGCCCTGCCCTGACCCCTCCCAGGGCCCCATAATTTGCCATCTGTTGGAGGGTCAGGGAGGAGGTGGCCAGATAGTCAAGTTGTCACCAGATAGGAAATGAACCGATGTCTGTCGTTTCGTCCGGGTCCCTGGGTTACGCCAGGGGTGGGAATGGTGAGCCCAGCTGTAGAGTTCACATCTTGGGAGGGGTGGCTCTGTGTGTGTATGTGTGTGTGTGTGTTTGTGTGTGTGAGAGAGGAGACTGCGAGGGTGAGCATGTGCCTGTGTTTGCCTTGGCCTGTCTGTGTATCTGTGATTCTGAGTGCTGGTGACGGAAAGAGGATGGATGTCTGTGTCTGGGTACGACTCGGTCTGTCCCCGTGCCTCTGTCCTGTGCACCTCTGTCCACATGTGTGAAGATGTACATCAGTGTGCCTGCCCTTCTGCCCCTGCGTGTCCGTGTCTCTGTGTTGAGTTCACGACGCTGTGTAGGTTTTTTGTCTCTGTTGGCTGCCATTGCCCTCCTCCTCTGGAAAGCGTTCAGCTAGTAAGCAGTGAGGGAGGGGACCAAACCCTCTCCTGTTTGGCATGTGATTTTTGTCTAGACACGTCTTTTTGTTGTGATAGGTCTTACTCTCAACAGACCCGGGTAAAAGTGCTTGGCTGTCATGGCCTGTTGCCCAAGGCTCTGCAGCGGCTGAGCCAACATTCTGGAGTGATGCACTGTACCCCCTGGGGACTTAAAGACATGTCATGATCCCCAAATAGAGGCCACCTACATGGGCATTGCATGGAGACAGTTCCATCTGAGAAGGCAGGTCCAGCTCAGTTACTACAAAGTCCAAAGTCGCCTGTGCCTCGGAATCTCTGTGGAAGAAGGTCATGGAGCTAAGGGCCTCCAAGATCAATTCAGATGCGGAAACTAGGCTCAAGCGGAAGTGCCTTGCCTGGGGTCACAGGCTAATTCATCACTCATTCTTTAGCCAATGCTTATCAGGTAGCTATTGTGTGTCAGCCACTGTACCAGGCACTGACAATGAACAACCAGAAGGTTAAGCCATGGATTCTGCCATTAAGGCACCCATCGCCTAGTTGAGGAGACAGACATTTGAACAATTACGACAGAACCAGGCTGAATGTCACAGCAGGAAAAACATGCAAAGGACTATGGGACCATTAGAAGACAGTTAGGCAATCTGTCGTCAGAAAAGACAGAAGAGAAGGTATGCTAGACTAAACAACAGCCCCCCCAAAGATGCCCACATCCTAATCCCCAGGACCTGTGAATATGTTACCTTACATGGCAAAATGGACTTTGCAGATGTGATTAAGTTAAAGATTTCGAGATGGGGAGAGTATCCTGGATCATCCAGGTGGGTCCAATGTAATCACAGGAGTCCTCGTAAGAGGGAGGCAGGAGAGTCAGAATCACAGAAGGAGATGTGAAGATGTAAGCAGAGGTCAGAGAGAATGAAAGAAAGAGAGATGAAGATGCTACGCTGCTGGTTTTGAAGACGGAGGAAGGGGCCACGAGCCAAAGAATGCCGGCAGCCTCCGGAAGCTGGAAATGTCAAAGAAACAGGCTCTCCCTAGAGCCTCCGGAAGGAACGCAGCCCTACCAACACCTTGATTTTAGCCCGTTGAGACCCATTTTGGAATTCAGAACTCAAGAACTCTAAGAAGATTAATTTGTGTCGTTTTAAGCCACTAAGTTTGTAGTAATTTGTCAGAGCAGCAACATGGGCAACTAACACAGGTTTCATCAGAGATGGGGTGAAACTGGAACTGTGTGATCCATCAAAAGGGGACAGCTGTCTAAGGTAAGAGCTCAGGGTGTTGAAAAATCTTCATAAGTTTTATGTGCCTGGAGGTGAAGGGACATGAGAGGGGCAGGAGATGAGGCCTTACAAGAGTCTAGGGTCTTCAGACCTGTCTCTGCTGGACCGCCCTGGGGTCGACCCTCTACCCTCTACCCTCTCCATGTTACTTCATCCTTCTTAGTCCCTGTTTTCTCATCTTTTTAGTGAGGACAATGATGGGTATAGGGTTCAAAATAGGATCTTGGGGGTACTGGAGATGGTCTACGTAAAGTACTTAACATAGTGGCTGGCACGTGAGCTCTCAATGCATGTTAGCAAATATGATTCCCCTGTTGATGGGGGTCCATCGAAGCTTGGCTCAGGAGGTTATCAGGCAGAGTGGGAAATGGCTTCTGGGTTCCTTGACCTCTGTGCGGTGGCCTTGTACCTTACTGGGCTGCCTCTTCTTGGTCCCCCTAACCAACCTCAGGTAATGTCCCTGTGTTAAGATCCATTCATATCAGCCCCATTCACGGGCGAGAAGAGAACTCGGCTTTGCCTGGTATGTGCCAGGACAGCCTTGATTCTTGGGGGCAAGTTCTGCTACGAGACACAGCAGCGCAGAGACCACAGGCTCCTGCCTAGGCTGCAAGCTACCCGGTACAACTCTGGAGAAGCACCTGATAATAAAGCTGCAAAACCCGTGGGGCAGATGCCCTTCACCCACCTCGCAGCCCCCCCACCCCAGCACGTGGTGTCCTCAGATGGCCTCTTGGTCCCCCAGACCCATCTCTAGCTCAACTCAGGGTCCTGACCCTTATACTTCCTTTGATGGAAAGTGACCCACTGCCTGTCTTCCTCAAGCTCCTAGGCTGACTCCAGTGTCTTGCCCTGGCCTCTCAGGTGGCTTAAATGAAATGGCTCACTCAGTGCTGGAGTGCTGAGCCAGTCAGGACCAGGAGCTCCTGAGGGCCAGGCTGGAAGTCAGGCCCTGGGAGAGAAATGATAAATATCAAGTCATGTGTTCACAGCTAAGTGGGACAGGGAAAGATGTTTATAACCCTTTTCTAAGCCACCTTGACACCGTAAAACAGGCTTTCAAACTGAAAGCAGCAACTGGATCAGCCCGAAGGGTCGGGAAGGCCCCTGACACCCTTAAATTCTGCTCTGGAAGCAGCTGCCTATGCTGCCTATGCCTCGGGTGACTCCGGCCGCTTCAGCTCCGGTGACCACGCCTCCTTGCCAAGCACAGAGGGCAAAGCTTTGGAGTCAGTGGTCATCCCGGGAGCCGCTGTCGACTAGCTCTGGCCTCAGATGACTTGAGTCATCTCTCTGAGCCTCAGTTACCTCATCTGTAATATGCCCGCAGTATACAACGGCTTCGCGTCCCTAAAAGGAGCCGATGAGTAAAGGACCCAGAACAGAGCTAGCATAGAGTAGATGCTTGACGAACGCTAGGACCAAATTCCTATCCAGTGCTCCAGTGGTCCAGTGCACCCGAGCCAAACAGGTTAAAAGTCAGACCCCTCATTTCCCTTCTCGAAAATAAACCATGGTCCTCCCGGACACTTTGTCTCATTGTGCGTAGAGAGTGCTCTATAAAAGAGAGGAAGGCTATGAAGGACCCCCCCCCCAACCTTTCAATTTTTTTAATTGGGGATGCAGGAGACTTTAATTAGGGCAGTGGCGCCGAGAAGGAAACACCACAGCAGGCCCCCGTGGGCTGACCCCCTGCCTAGAGCAAAGCTCAGAGGGCACGGTCAGCAAAGGGTTACCCTGTCGTGCAAACACCCACCCCCCACTGTCACTTCACATTAAAGGGCCAGGCTTCAGAGAACAAGCTCTCAGTGACAGCTGCTCTCATTAACGGTCTGCTCCCCCAATTTCTCTCCCTTCTAGCCTTGACTGAAAAGAAAAACGAAAGAAAGCAATAAAGCCCTCAAAACAGCCAGTCCCTAGACTAGGGTTCCTGGGATGAGGCTGGCCGGCAGCTCAGATGCTACTTTCTTTGTGGTGTCCACTCTGATCGCCCCAACTCCCTGCCCCTCTTCTTGCCTCGCCTGCCTGACAAAGTGCAGTACAACAGTCCCTCGTTGTACTGTAGCTCCTGTGCTTGGCCTGGCTGTGAGCAACTAGACTGGGATTTTTTTGGAAGTAAGGGCTGTGCCTTATCCACCCCTCTGCCTTCAAGAGGACGTTCTCAAGAGTACTAGCTTTGTGTCGATTACACACGCATTCACTTACTCTGAGCTAGAATCTCTGAGAGGACTTGGTGACACAGGGAGAATAACATATATGTTAACTAGGGTCCCTGTCCCTGAGAAACAATCAAAAGGGAGACACACATCCACAATTTCAACACAGGGTGACGCATGCAGGAAAGCAGGGAGGTTATTGCAGGGAGACACGGGGCTGCAGCCAGGCTGAAAAACCAGGAAAGGACCAGGGACTGGCCTAGATCTCACTTCATGATTCTTACCAAGAATGAGCAAGGGTTAAACTAACAATACAAAAGCTGCATTTGTGGTACTCGAACACCCAGCCAGTACTGTGTTCTGGGATTCCTGCTGGACAGGGTGAGTGCCCCTGAGTAGGGCCCAGGAAGGCACAATGTCACAGGAGGTGCTCAGTCCTGTTTGCTGAGTAAACTCGTCAAAATTTAAGCATGAAATGTAATGTTGTACAGATTAAAAAAAAAAAAAAAAAGTTTCTCTTTTTGACTCTTAAAAACAAAAAACTTAGCAGGCAAAAAAAAAGCAGAGATTCCTGAAGAGATAGAGCCTCAGAGGTGGAATGCCTCATCCCCCCTCAGTGGGAGTCAGGGAGGAAGTAGGTGAAGGGGTAGGTCATTTGAGGCCAATCAGATTGTGGTCCATCCCAAGGCCATTTCTCTAAGAAGCTCTGTGACTTGATTGTACAAAGCCCTCAGGCTAGGAGAGGGCTTAGCCTTCACCAGACTCCTTCTTCCCCAGCCAACACCTAGTTTAGGGTCTGCCCAAGTCCTGTAAAGGTCACAGTGGGAAGGGTAGATGTTTTCCAAGAAGCTGGGAGGTGCTTCTGAATAGTAAGTGATCACCAAAGCAGCATGTGAGCAACATATGAGTCAGAGACTTCGACTCTTGACATGTGACCTGAGGCAAGTTTCTTCCCCTCTTGAACCCCGACTGCCCTCATGGATAGAGTGAGTGAGTAGAATAACATCTAAGACCTCTTGCTATTGCAACTATGAGCACGAACCTTCTGTATTTCTGGAGAAAAGGATTCACAGAATCTGTTGGATTAAAACTTCTGGGCTGGGAAGAAGCAGGAATTATCCTCATTTCACTGAAGGGCTCCTGGGGCAGGATGGCTCCTCAGACACCAAGCAGAGAAGAGGACTGAGAGCTCCCTGGCTTTGGTCACTGAGCTGGAAACATTTAACAAGCAAGCCATCCAGGGCCCTGCTTGTGTGCTGAGGACAAGAGGCTACTTACTATGCAGCAGGCCACCAGGGCTCCTTGAGCAAACCCCGCCAGGACATCACTGGGATGGTGCTTGTGGTCAGACACGCGGGACAGTCCTGTGTAAAAGGCCATCATGATCAGGGTGAACTGCAGGAGGGGCCGGAGCAGGCGGGCCCCTCGCCAAGTGAAGCGGGCCTGCAGGTACAGCTGGAGGGAGGAGACAAAACGAACAGACACTGAGTGACAGGCCGCTCACCTGCATTCTAGCCCCAGGTTGACACACATGACATTCCCACACATGGAACCGTCTGGAAGAAAGAGCATTCAACTTGGACTTGACCTCCAGCCCGTGTTTTTAAACCTTGAGGCTTAGTTCCTCTACTAAACACTAAGAAAAATGGAGCTTTTCTAGGGAGGTAAGCCAGAAAGAGCCAAGGAAAAGAATTCATGAGAATGGCCTTAGCACTCTGCCTGGCATGTACTAGACCCTCCAGAAACTTGAGTTTCCTTTTATCATCTTCTTGATTGAAACCAATTAAAGAATAGTAACTGGGGTTAGTAAAGGTTTCTTTTTTACAATTGACGACAACTCATTCAATGCACATGTGTGTTTTCCTGGAGATTATGGCTATACAACCCCTACACTACCTGCCTCTCAGGAGTGTCATGGAAACGCAAGCATGATGACGGGGTGGGGGTGGGGGTGGGGGGCGTGGTTTATTATGATAGTCACGAGGGAATGCTTCTGCTTCAAAAGAAAGCAACTCTATCAAAGAACAAGCTTCTAAATCACCACTTGCAACTAGGGATTTTGCATTAGAATATGAGGAAACACATAAACCAACCAGACAATGCCAGAGAGCTTTCAAAGAAAGGTTGACAGAGACTGGACTGGGTGGGGTAGAAGAGTAACCTGAAGAAAAATGGAAGAAAAAAACCAAAAAGCTGCTCTGGCCGAGGCAAAGAAGTTGCAGTGACGTCAACTGGGCATTGTCCCTTGGAGTTATCTTGCTGCAGTTTCCGTTCTAACCTCTGGGCACAGCAGACTTCTCAGGTTCCTGTGGGAACTTGGGAAATGAGGGGGAAGACACAACGGGACCAGGGGAACTTCCAACTACAAATCAAAGCAAGGCACTGGGAGACCAGAGAGAGGGGAAGAGAGCAGAGGGGAGGGGCTGACAGCCTAAAGATAGACCTGGACAGTGGCAAGGGAGTGACTCTGCCCTTCCTGAGACAAATGGACACCTTCCTTTGGGTGGTCAGGAAAGACAAGCCAGCAGCGAACCTGAGGAGGCAGAAGAGTGGAAGATTCCAGAGTCACTCTTGCCCGCGTGGGAAGAACCTCTAGCACTGAAACCTCAACGACTTGGAAGACAATTGCAAAAAAAACCCAGGCCTGGAAAACAGCAGGCAGCTTTATAATCACTACGAAATTATATAAACGTATTGTTGGGAAATGTAAGAACAACAAATAAAAAATAATAAAGAGAATGCACGGATGATGTTGGCCACTAAACAAGTGATAAAAACCAATCGTTTTGCAAAAATAAAAAATACCCAGTTAAAAATCTAAAAGAAGAGATAAAATCATCATAATGGCCAAGGTGATGATATAAATAGTTATTAGCTTACCAAGAACTGCATAGAGCCTTTATGAAGCCAAGGACATAAAGGACAATTTGAATAGATAGCTAGGATTTTTATTTATAAGAACACCCATTTACAAGAACCCTCAACTTATAAACTCAAAACTTAATATGTAAACTTAATCGGATTCCTAGGAACATCCTAAAAAGGTTTGGAGAAAAAAACCTTAAAAAATTATTCTAAAATTAACCCAAAAGGCCAAACCTGTGGAACTAGCCAATAAATAAATAAATACACACACACACACACACACACACACACACACACAAATAGCTCAATAAATAAGCCAGGCACTATGATAGGTGCTAAGGACACAGAAATGAGAAGTTATAATTCCTGCCCTATGAGCATACAGTTGGGGAAACATATGAAAACACATAAGTGCACTTATGAGCTTTATAGAAACTATGAAAGAAGTTGGGGGGACCGAGGTCAGTTACTAAGGGGAAGGTATACTTGACTTGAATCCTAAACATGAATAGGTATTTGCTAGGAGTTAAGGGGATGGTAGTGAGGGGGTGTATATTCCAGGCAGAGCAAAGGCTTATAAGCCAGCAATCAGAGCTGCAGAGAAATTCTTGAAGTTCTGTAATAGCAGAAAAGGGTGTATGGGGCAGGGGAGGGGGGAGGGGGTGAAACACAGGGCTACAGAGGCAAGCATAGGCAGTTCATGAAGGGCACTGGAGGTCAAACTAATGAACGTGGCCTTTATTTAGTAGGTCAGTCTTTCCCAAACCATACTCCATGGAATACTAAGGGTCTTTTTAAAAAAGACTGGTAAATACTAAATCCTTATTTTCATCACTTACAAGACTTATTATTTTTACAGAGTATCTACCTAATGAATCACAATTGGGAAATGGTACTGTAAGCCATGGTGTAAAATGATTTTAAGCAAGGTACTCAGTACCAGAAAAAAATAATCTGCGGGTCAAAGGCTACTCCCTCATTTCTGCTGAAATGACCCAACAAACAGCAGATTCTACAATCATGAATCAAAGAAATCTCTTCCTTTTTGCAAGTGAGAATGGGGATGATGTTGATAGCTCCAACTCAACCCGGTCTTTAAGACAATAGCAAGTTCAGGGAAGGACTAGTCCATATGTAGTGTGACCACCATGGTGTGGCCTTCCTCCAGCCAGTCTTGGCAGTGGACAGGGGCGGGGTGGGTAACTGAAAGGGCACAGGTTTTCACCAGAAAAACCTCATTGGGGAATTCCCTGGTGGTCCAGTGGTTAGGACTCCATGCTTTCGCTGCTGAGGGTGTGGGTTGGATCCCTGGTCAGGGAACTAAGATCCCTCAAGCCGTGGGGTGCAGCCCCCACCCCCCCCCAAAAAAGAAAAACCTCATTGAGCCTCAGTTTTCGCCCATGTAAAATAAGTGTAACAACCACTATCTTACAGGCTGTAGCACAGATTGGTCCTAAGTGCCTGGCACCACGTACTGCTCCAAAAACAGATGCTTTTATTCTCTAACCGTGGTTTTTTTTTTTTCTTAATCTGGACCTAATAACCTCAAGGTTTTCTCATTTCCCTCAATTTAAAAATCTGCAGGTCCTCAAAAAATGATTGTTCAAAATCCTCCATCTCTCCCTGCCCCCTCCATGTAGACTTTAGGTCACGGGCCCTGGAGATCAGGGTGGGACAGAGGAAGGGTGGGTTTCCCAACCGGACGAGGCACACATCTCCCCTTCCACTGACTCAGATACTGAAGGCTGGAGCTTAATATAAGAAAAAAGCAAATACATGAGAGGAACTTGAGGAGGGAGGAAGAGACTTGTCATCAGAATAGCTTCAGAAAGGGAGTGCTCAGGAATAAGAAAGAAGTGAGGGGCCACCTTGGGCGAGAGAATCACTTCGGGAAGCAGTCAGGCATGGAGTGAGTGGGCAGATGTCAGCTCGCTCCCCCAGATCCATCAGTAACTGACACATTTATTGAGAAATATCTCAAGATCTCAGGGTGGATCCTGGTGTCTGTAGCTGGGGCACAGCAGTAGCAAAGTGAATTTGGGGGCGAGACAGCCCTGATTCCAGTCCCAGCTCTACCACTTACTAACTTCTCTAAGCCTCAGTCTCTTTCTCTGTGAAACAGGCAGGACAACATCTCCCTCTTAGGGTTGCCATGATCAAATGAGACATCACAGGACCCTGCCTGGCATGAGACAGGGACTCAAGGCACTCTTTATAGAAATCGATGTCACCCTTTCGCTTTGATAGATGAGATTGACTCATTGACTCTTGATTTCACCAAAACAAGCGAATTACTAAAGAAAGCGATTGCACAGTGACCTTTCACCCAAGGACTACTTTAGATTTGAAAAGTCAGCTGAGGGCAACAGGCTTTGAGGTTGATCAAAGGATGTGATAACACCCTCTGCCCTGCCCCACCCCAATCGAAGTGCTGAACGGATTGGATTTTGCCAGTTGAAAGCCCAGTTCACAAGAGTCACTCACTCCAGGCCAGAGGCTCGGGCCTCACCAGAATCAGTGAGTACACTCTGGAACACCCTGCTCCCTTGGAAACCTGACCTGGGGATACTGTGTGGGTCAGGAGGCTCCATTCATTCCCACTCCACAAGGGCAGGTAACCCTTATTCAGGAGAGGGAGTCAAACCTTGCGGCCCCAAGGATGTAATGCCCTGTCCTAGACCAAATAGCAAGGAGCCTTTCCCAGAATCAAAACTCCTTCAGGGGCTTCAGCAAAGTCCCAGGCACCCTGAAAAGGGTGGTTAAGAAAGTGGTGAGCACAGCTGGACGAAACCAGAAAGCCTAAATCAGCTTGACCTCTCCTGGGCATCTGCAGCCCCGAGGTCCTGTCCTGTCTTTAATTCCCCACCTGTGTGAAGGCCTCTGGGTTCACAGAATCCACTTCCTGTGTATCAGTGCGATGCCACAGAAAGTGCCTGTCTTGCAAACAGAGCAACTGGATGTGAATCTTTTCTCTGCTACACACCAGCTGTCTGACCCTGGACAAGGCACTCTGCTTCTCTGGATTTCTGCTTTCCCATATGTAACATAAGGAGATTTGTTCCCTTAAACAAAAAATGTTGTGAGCATCTATTCTGTTCAAAACTCTGTGAAAGACACAGACAATGAATAAAATAAGTTCCTTCACAAAAAAAGAATATAATCTTTCAGTCCCTTTCTGGGACTAAGATTTTTCTTCCAGTTGCTAAAATAAAACTGCTGATTGTAGATATGGAGTTTACAGTAGAAAGGTGTAGGTCTGTCCCCCCCGCCGCCCCCCGATGTATATGAAAGTCCTCGGCACACAGAACTCACTCCAGAAATGGAGCTCTCTTCTTCCTGGTCTGAGCTTCAAAACTGGGATCCTGTGGAATTCCAACAAAACCTCCTTAGAAAGATTTGGTTGAGTTCAAGCCAGCTCGGGGCTGAACCAGCAAGTCAGACTGGGGTGAGTCTCACTGGTTCTTGCTAAGTCATTTGTGTTTCATTACACAATTTGCATACTGGTGAAACAGGTCTGTACTGTCCTCTTGCTTCATTTCCATTGCTCTTGGGAGCTCTCTGCTAAGAGTGAGAAGGAGGCTTTTGTCCTTCCTCTGTCCCTGCCCTCTTTCTTCCTGGAAGTCTGTCCAGATCGCTGACACCCACGGGAGAAACTTTCTCCTTTCTCCCATCTCCTCTATGGCTCAGGTTCACGTGCCTGGTGACTCTACGTGGTGCAGAACTGGGAAGTTATTCAATTACGTTCAGGACAAAGAGGAGTTTTTAGTTGACTTTTCTCCTCCTTTAGAAGGGAATCGGATCTTGTTTTCTGCCACTATCAGGGGGAGAAAAAGAAACTACCGGTTTGCTGAGCACTTAGACACAGAGCGAGGTGCTTTAAATTATATCCCCTGCAATTGTTACAACCATCCTGGTAGGCAGACACCATTGTGCCCATTTTACAGATGAAGAGAGCAAGGCCAAAAGAGGCCCTGTCACCTGCTCAAGGTAACAATGGGCCATGATTTCCACTGAGTAAGATTTGCCTCTTTTAAGTCCATGCTCTAACCACAGAACCACCTGGCTTCCTTAGGGAATTAGTGCTTTGCATGTCAAGTATTGGTCTTTTTTATTGGACTTCTGTCTCTGGAGAAGCAATCTGAGGGGACTATACAGGCATCATGGACTAAAGGACAACTGAATGGGACATATGGAACTTCAGGCTCCTCTAATTCACCTGTCACACACTTTTATAGTGCGCACGTCTCAAACACAGGTGTATAGCTTTTGTAAGAGTTAGAATAGAAGAGTCTCTGACCTGATCTTAAGCCCAGGAGAGCCTGTGAACTGACTCAGAGCAGAGTTAATAGTCCTTTCCTCTGGGCTCCAATGCCTCAGTCCACTCCTATCAGAGAACTTAGCCAACTGCTTTGCAACTATTTAAATACTTTTCAGGCTTTCCTCACAAAATGTGAGCTCTTTTGGTGTCCCCAGGGGCTCACACAAGGTCTGGCACAGAACAGATACTCAGAAACTGCTGGATGGATGGATGGATGGATGGATGGATGGATGGATGGATGAGGCAGGCAGGAAGAAGAGGAAAAACATCTAGTGCTGTGGTTTATTCCCCCTTGGAAACAACAATCTTGCTCCCGGAAGGGGTTTCACCAGACACTCCCAGGATCTGTGGGCATGTCTCGTGGGCATACCAGACCCCACTGCTCCAGGATTCTAAACATGTTGAACAACAGCTCAATGACTAACAACCAGAGGCCAGAGAACATGGCTATCGGAGCACAGCCACTTCCCTGGTACCCAACAAACCAAACCCTCTGACACATCAACAGTTTTCACAGGCACCACAGTGAAGAGACCAAAGGTAAACAGTTCAGCAAAGAGGCAGCAAAGGCCTTCCCTACATCACACGGGCCCTTTGTGATCTATCAAGTCAGTGATGAGGAGACGAACAAAATTCTGATTGGAATGGAAAAGGAGCACGGCCTGGGAGTGTCAAAAGACGCGGGATGCATCCATCCATCCCTCCATCCCTCCATCATCCATCCATCCATCCATTCATTCGTTCATTCGTTTATCAAACATTCATTGCATACTTAAGTATCAGACACCGTTTGGGGAAGTGAGAGACATCAGGGAATCAAGAGACCAAAAACCTCTCCTTCATGAAGCTTATAATTTATCTGGTGGAGATACACAAAGAGTATGTCAGATGGCGAGAAACTGGGGGAAAAAATAAGGCTGCAAAGGGAGTTAGGGAGTATAGGAGGGGGCGTCCAGGGAAGGCTTCTCTGACAAAGTGTCCTGAGGAAGGGGAGGGGCGAGGTGCAGATTTCCAGGAGAGGAGCTCGGTAGTCCAAGAAAGGCCTCACTCGAACTTGCTGCTGCCTGATCTGAGCTGCAAAAGGAGGAGCTGGGGCCGAGGACCCCCAGGGCCTTCTCAGCTCTCACTGCACCCTCCACGCCCTGCTTCCTACCAGCCATCAAAGCCCTACTCAACTGAACACCTGCAGATCCCACATCACCATCCTCCTTTCCACCTGTGCACGGGCAGTCCTTCCAACCCTCCCACCATCCCGTGACTACCCTAAGGGAAGCCTTCCCCCGGCTTCTGCCCTCCACTCCAGCTTAGCTAGGGTGCCACAATTCTGAGCTTCCATAATAACCTATACACACCGGTCCCTCCTGTAGCATGGACCAGACTATCGTTACTGTCCACCTGTTCCTCTAGACTGAACTCCTCAAGAGCCATGCCCATGCCTTGCCAATCGCTACATTCCCACCCCTGGCATGGGGCTTGGTGCATAATAGCCACTCACTGAATACATGCTGAATGATGAATGTTGAAAGCATAGGTGAGTTCCTTGAGGGCAGGGCCCAGGTCTGATTCATCTAGTAGCCCCAGAAGGCAGCAGCATGCCTGGTACAACAGAGGGAACTCCAGGTGTGCTATGTGAATTGGTGCCTGGCTCCTGTGTTGCCATTTTATCCAGACAGCCAGGCCATCCTCAATCCCTGACCATGGAGGCGCGGGGCCAATCCAGATGTGGTCCTCTGGAGTTTAGACCAGGGCTCAAGGGTAGGAAGCACCGTTTATGCTTATATAGGCTGCGGGATTTCTCTGATTAGAATTTGCATTAATCTCTGACAAGCTTTAACCTCATCCTTAAGCTTCCATGCCCAGAGATAATTTGGTGTTTGGAGCATGGTTTTTCCAAGCTATCCATTTTACAAATCAAAACCTAATATGGAGCGCCCTCCAAAGCCACGGGAGGCTCTAGATGGTGGCTGGTACTGAAAGGCCTGGTGAAGGGATGGCCGGAGCTTCTCGTCCGCCACTCTCTGAACTCCATGGGAGTCTGGGCAAAATTGTCTCGGGGTGCTTCCCATCTTCTCTTTCAGCACGTAGTCCAAACTGCTTTTAAATAGAACCACAGAGATTGAGAATCAGAAGACACCTTCTAATTCCACTCTTACATTTGATGGATGGGGAAAGCAGGGCCTAGAGAAGAAAAGTGGCAACAACTCTGCAAAAACAGACACAACTGTCTCCCCTTGACAGATGAGTATACTGAGGTTCGAAACCTAAGTAATCAACTCCCGGTTCCACAGCTAGTAATTGGCATGGCCAGAGTCACCCAGGTCTGTGCAACTCTAAAGGCAAACATTGTCAATGCGATGCCCAGCCGGTTCAAACGGGCTTCCCCCCAAGGCTCCAGAGAAGCTGCGGATCACAGGCTGCCTTCATACAAGCCCACGGGGCTCTGTGGGAGGCTGAGTGCAGCTCCGGCACTTCCTGCAGCCCAATATAAAAGCCCTGTGGGAGGAGTCTAGGGGCTTCTCTGACGGACTGCAGGATTTCCCACTTCCCCAGACAGGAGGCAACGGTGTTCTGCAAACTTCCTTTAGAAAGCTTTGCAAATTGGACTTTCAAAGAGTTGAGATTTCTGTGTAATATCACATAAAAAGGAGCCCTGGTGAAGGGCACTGTCCTCCTTACTTCTTAGCCCTTACCTTCAGAGGTTGTATTCAGACAAGATAATCTTAGAGCTAAAAGGAGAGCCCTGTGTTTGCACGTTGTATATGTGGGTGTCTGTGAGTTGTGAATGTGTGTATGTTTGCAAGAGCTCTGAAGAGAGCGTGTGCATGGGGGAGTGTGTGTAAAAATATGCTCCAGAGATGAAGGATTAAGGAGGCTCTCTTCTTTCTTCTTCTTTCCTCCCTCCCTCCCTCCCTCCCTTCCTTCCTTCCTGGAATATAAAGGCACTATAATTTTTTCCTCCCTCAAAGATGCAAATAAACATTCAATCACAATCTACTCCTCGCCCATCACCCCCGCAGAGAGCTCTTGCTATAATCATAGCTTCCAGGAGGTGATGGGTGCTGGGGGTAGGGGGGCATCTCACCCATTAAAGCAGATCTGAAGAAAGGCAGCTCACCTTCAAGCGACATTGAAATTAGGGTTGGAGCTTATATTCTGTAAGTTTATCCTGCAGAGGTTTGTTTGGCTTTATTTTTTTGTCATGCAGCACAATGAAAAGAACATACAACGATGCTGGGGTCATAAGGACCAGCCTTCAAATACCTCTTAGATTCAGGTTTGTTTGTTTGTTTGAAACTGAAAACAGTGTAATCAAAACACATCTCACCGGGTTATTGAGAGAATCGAAAGGTATAGCATGAGTGCGACACAGTGCCTGGCACATAGAAGGTACCAGAGACCTGTCAGCACTTTTACTTTACAAAACACTGAAATTATATTTTGTAAAATTGCTTCCAGCCCTGGGTAAAATATAAATGGAACAGGAAACAAAATATTGCTGCTAAATTGTCCTTCCTAAGAGCAAAGCAAAAACAACAACAACAAAAAATGAAGAATGGTGGGAAGTGCTCTCCGTGAATTTTTAAAATCCACATTTAATGTTTTTAGAGGTTGGGGCCTACCTCTTAGCTCTGTATCCTAGGTAACAGGAAGCCTGGAGGCCTCCAGACTTGGAAAGGATTGGGGGAAAAGACAAAACAAAACAAAACCTCTCTGCTGTTTTTCCAACTCCTAATTATGCTTTTCAAATAAGTTGAAATCAAAATGTTCTTTTTCCAAACAGCTATGCTCCTCTGAGCTACATCTGACCTTTCAGCGCCTTCTCGCTCTGAACTCCATCAAAGCAGCCAAAAGCAGGAAGTGCTTTGGCACACGGACCTCATTCAAGGGGAAAGGAAAGGCAGCAGGACCATATTTAATTGACAAAGAGAAACAGACCCGCGGCTGTCTGTGTGGCAGCTGGAGGGGAGCAAGGCGCTTCACTGGCACCATCCGGCATCTCCAGGAAGCATGGCACGGCGAAGCCAACAGGGGACCTCAGACCATGGCTCTACCACTATTTGAAGGTCCTCCAACACACTACTGATCCTCTCTGGGCCTTGGTCTCTGGATCTGAGCAACGGGGCCAAGGATTTCCTACTTCATTGTGCTATTATGAGGTCATGGGTGCTCATGGATTGCAGGATTCTGTAAAACTCAAAATCACTCTGTAGTCACGTAATGATTTTTAAAGCCCTTCCATCAGTAGAGGGTGGGGGAGGAATGGCACGGAGAACATTACGAGGAATTTGAGCAGAGGCATGGATTTGAACGATAGTTCTGGTGTCTGCGTCAACTTTGGCAGTTTGCTTTGATTCTCTAAGACTTACTTAGTAATCCTTTCCCACAATAGAGATAATATTACTTATAAAATAAGGCTTCTGAAAGGATCAACTGAGTTCACGGATTTTCAGAAAACGGTGCTTATGACCATAAGATGTTATACAAGTGTCTTTATCACTTAATCATTCCAAAATGGGTGCTCAATCCTTATCAAGCAGCCATGGTAAATATTATTTTTGTTTGAAAAACGGGAAAAGTCTGGAAAGTGAAACAACTTCCGCTAACTCAGTGGCAGGGCTCAGAATAGAAGCTAATTCTTCTATCTAATATCTTTTTCAAAGATTTCTCAGGGAAGTGTGTCCCTAATTATTCTGATGGCTCTTTGCACAGACAGGATTTAAGCTGGGGCTGGACTCCACTGGAATCAAAGTACTCACCACCAAATACAGCATGGTGTACATGGAGAAGGAGGCGTGGCCAGAGAAGAAGGACCTCCTGTAAGAGCAAGAGAGGACAGTGTAAGGGCCGTATTCATATCCCCGATACACGTCTGTGCATCTTCCCTCCCTAGACTGTGACCCCGAGAGCAGCACTGCCTTGTTCACTTTTGCATCCTTGGTAGTGGATTGCCTGGAACCTAGCAGGCACCCATGAATGTGTGAATAAACGAAACAAAGAAAGAATGAATGAATGAATGGACTTAGCAATGCTCTATTGTAATTGTTTATTTACTATCTGTCTCAATCATCTGACTGTGAGCTCCTTAAGAAGGTGGACTCTGCTTTATTCACCCATCCAAACTGGGGCCCAGCTCTGAACTTGGTACCCTACTAAGTAGGTGCTCACTGAACTGCCTACAGCAAAGGCATGGACACAGCGCCCCGGGAGGTGGGGGGGTCTCACCTGGCTTCCTGGACTTTGCCGTCGTCGCCTCTGCATTTGTAGTTTTGAATGTAGCCCTCGGAGCAGTTGATTTGACTGAAATCAGGGTTGCAGACGCTCAAGAAGTGAGGACGCAGGCGCCCTATGGAGACTTTGGCAATGTCTGTGAAGGACTGGCTGACGGCACAGCCAAAGAGGAAGCAGCCCACTTGCTTATAGAGGGCTGCCACATAGGGATTCTGAATCGTGGACCAGGACTTCTCCTTCAGGTAATAGATGCGGTAGAATTCCCCTGTGATGATCTGAAAGACAATGGCTGGGGGGTTAGCAGTATCAAGACCCATCAACAAAAGTGAGGCTGTAAAGGATATTTACTGACATAAGAGATATTCAGTACATAACTGCAAGTTATAACCTAGGAAATCCCAATTTTCTATTTAAGAAGTATACAGACACAAATATGCATAGGAGAAAAGATTAATGTGCCAACACAGTCATGTTTTTCCTTTTTTTAAAAAAGTTCTACATGGCCATATAGTACGTTTGTAACGAGAAAAATATGCAATCGAATATATTTATATGTAAATATATAATATATAAAAATACATAATATATAAAAATATGTTATACACACACATATATTTTAAAACAAAGAGAGAGAGAGAGAGACAAATAATGACTTAGCTATTGAAGAATCAAGGTCATGGTCTGAGGGCCTAAGCAAATTTCCGGATTCTGGGATTTGGGGTAAAGGATCACCAATAATGATCTAACTTTACACCGGGCCTCAGTCTGTGCCATGCTGAGCCACGGCTGAGGTTTCTGTGGGAAAGGGCGAATGCCCCCAGACCCAGTCCTGGGTTTGAATCCAGGCTCTGTCACCTACCTGGCGTCGTTCTGAAATAACTTAAATCTCTGCAGAGTTACTGCCGGAAATGTGGTAACATGGATGGGAAATGCCCTGGGTCACAGAAAGTGATTCTTTCAGTTTACTCTTTAGAAGTAGCGCATGATGAAAAGAACACTGGCCTACAAACCAAGAAACTTTTATTACAAGGCACTTCGGAGTTTGTGAATGCCCAAGGCCACCTTCACCGTCTCCTCCATCCTGAAAGGCAGTGAGCAGGTCTGGGTTTTCACACCCTTCCTCCATCCCACTGTGCCTACTCCTTAATGCTTAGGGGCGATTTATCACTACTTTAAAAAGAAAAAAAAAAAAAGGGCCACCAACTACTGATTATCTATTGCATTACCAGTATTTATTTATTGTTTTTTAATGATTTTTAATTTAATTAATTTATTTATTTTGGGCCGTGTCGGGTCTTCGTTTCTGTGTGAAAGGCAGTGAGCAGGTCTGGGTTTTCACACCCTTCCTCCATCCCACTGTGCCTACTCCTTAATGCTTAGGGGCGATTTATCACTACTTTAAAAAGAAAAAAAAAAAAAGGGCCACCAACTACTGATTATCTATTGCATTACCAGTATTTATTTATTGTTTTTTAATGATTTTTAATTTAATTAATTTATTTATTTTGGGCCGTGTTGGGTCTTCGTTTCTGTGCGAGGGCTTTTCTCTAGTTGCGGCGAGCGGGGGCCGCTCTTCGTCGCGGCGCAGGGGCCTCTCACCGTCGCGGCCTCTCCCGTTGCGGAGCACAGGCTCCAGACGCGCAGGCGCACGGGCCTAGCCGCTCCGCGGCATGGGGGATCTTCCCAGACCGGGGCTCGAACCCGTGTCCCCTGCATCGGCGGGCAGATTCTACCCTATTTTTTATATACTTTATTTTATGAACTCCTCAGTACGACCAGGAGGTAGACTGAGGCTGGGGGAGGGAAAGCACCTTAACCAAAACGGTCGGGTTTTACGTGAAGAATGGGGGGTGGGCAGCTGACTCAAACGCCTATGCTGCCTACACAGCCGAGGAGCAATTCTGCGCTGGTGATGCACCACCACACAGCCTGCTGCCCTTGTCTTAACTCCACAGCACAGCCCTGGCCACTTCCTGGATGCAACCAGAGTCCAGGGAGCGATGTTCAACTCACCACTCACCGCAAAGTCCCTTTCACACTTCCTCACAGCGAAGGCTGATGAGCCACCCTTTGCCCTTTCAGGGAACAGAGAGCACGTTCACAACCACAAGGGAAGCAACAGGCTGACACATCCGGGCAGAGTCCTTCTCAGAGTGTCCCGTCCTTCTTTTACAGCTGGGGAAGGCGTCGAGGCTAGGGATCTGATCCAAGGCCAGGGCTCCCAAGTCTGGGGGGAGGATGGCCATGGAATGCCAGCCGGGCCCAGGGGCGAGCAGGTGCAGTCATGAGAACAGCTACCAGCACTGCTAACATTTATACAGTGACTCTGTGTTTATAAATACTTGATATTTCTAAGTGCTACCCTTTGGTTTCCGAGATCATATTGAGTTTCCTAGATCCTATGACTCTGTATTAGAGAGAGATGATCAAAGGCCAGTCCGGTCTGGCATCCTGGCTTAGCCATTCCCTGGGAGAACAGGACGATCAGCTGAAATGAACAAATGAATGAAAGGGAGCAGGATGGTGGTCCTCACAGTTTTATTGCAAAATTGGAAATGTCCTCTAAACGTTACTAAGAGTCCTTTGACAACATGCTGCAGAGATTAAAATCTGAGAAGCCTAGCCGGTCATAAATGAAAGGCTTCATTATATATGGAAGAAACTGAGGTCCAAATTAACTCACATCTAAAGATTAGACCCAGGTGTTCTAACTCTCCACCCAGCATTCTTTCCTACCATTCATGGTCTAATTCCCCTTTTGAACCTGTTTATACTTTTACCCTATGTAACCTTAGAGGCTAACACATTCCAGATGTTTGTTACCACCATCATGTTCTCTCCTTCTTATTCTTCTTTATTTATAAATCATGCCCACGTGACGTTAGACATGGGGGGACAAGCACTAACCTAGGAGTCAAGGGGCCAGGGCTCAAGTCCCTACTCACTGAGTGACTTGGGATAAGTTAGTTTCTCCGTTTGCAAAATGAGGGCGCTAGACTCCGTGATTCATTCCTTCATAACTGCCACGACATTTATTCCCAGCTCTCCTGTGCCACCTCCACCAGTAGCCTCCCAACCAAACAAAGGTAATAAGCAGTAGCAGAGGCACGGTACTTCCTCGGAGATGACACCACAGGCAAGGAACAGAACCAAAGCCCCATGAGTGATCCCTGCCCTTGGATTGCTCCTGAGTTCCTTGAACCATCCACTGCCACAGATTAAGAAACTGCTTCTACACTGGCATGGCCTGAGCGTGATTTCCTATCTGATGCTGAAAAAGAACATGTGGGTTCCCACGGCATATCAGCATCTCTTACATCATTTTATTGATGAATCTCAGGGGAGTCACCTCTCTGCGTCAGCCATCTTAGGGAGAAAGGGTTTGATTACACCTCAAGGACCATTTCCAGCTCTAACATCCCTTCATTCTAAAACTTCAGTTTGCAGTGCCACAGTCTTGCAAATAGCAAGCTGCTAATTAAAATGCTTCCTCCTCTCAGGGGAAGATAAAAAAGAGAATATTTGATGGCCCCTCAAATTCCCAATAACAACCCTAACAATACTAGCAATCTTTTGTTTCTTTAGCAACTTACAGTTTCATTTAATCTGTAACCTGTGAAGACAATATACCCAGTTTACAGGTGGGAATACTAAGGCACTGAGAAATAGTGACTTATCTGAAGGATGTGAGGCTAGTAAGCTTACAGTGTTAAGAACAGAGCCCAGATATTCTGACTCTCAAGTTCAAAGACCCACAGAAGAAATACATCGAGATCATTTTATTATTTCTATTGTTATTAAAAACAACTTCCACTGTAGAATGGCAACTGCGTATTTTCGAGGACAGGACCAGGCTGAAGCCATTTAGCAGACACATGACTCCGGGACCACATGGCTTCTGGGGCAGCCCTGACAGATCTTGGAGTTAATGAGCAACAAATTATGTATTTTCTCCATCCCCTTGTACAGAAGGGTCGGGGAGTCGACAACACAGCCATAAATCATCATTATGAACCAGCCGGGTTTGGCTTCTTGTAATCCTAACCCTTAAAAGACCATTTAATGAAATTCGGGCTGCCCAAATACCTCACTTCTGCAGAAGAGGCGAGGGCTTAAATTGTTCTCCAACACGTTACACACGTAACTCTGGAGTTCCAGATTTACTGCTTTCGGACTTTATTCATTACTCACAATGTTTTTATTCCCGGGTAATAAAATAAGCTCTTCCCTCCCCCTCCCTCTCCCCCCTGCAAAGGCTCTGTCCCCACTCCCATACTCCGGCCCCTGGAGCCCTCATTTCTGCTTCAGTCAGCAAGGTTGTGATATGTAAATTTCACGGCTGAGAAAAATGCCTTCAATGTCGATCCCTTTCTGAAACAGCAAGCAACAGATTCTGGGGGTGATGGCAGGCTGCCAGCGAGCAGAGAAGAATTCTCCCCTACCTGCCTTTTAAAGCACTTGGCACGGAATCTGGAAACTAATAAAGTGGGAACGCATTGCAATTAAGCTACGAGGGGAGAGAAAGGGATCAGTCAATCAGTCCTTGCCCGAGAGTGGCCGCAGTCTGGAGGGAGGGAGTCTCCAACTCTCAGACAGCTCCTCTTCCTGTCTTTTCTGGTGTACAAGAGCTCAACTGGCCACATATTCACAAATATTGAACTGTTCCGGAGGGGAAATTTGGAAAAAACATTAGGAGAGACATTTTGGAAAGAAGAGAGCGCATGGTGGTGAAAGAAGCACTGACTTTGGAGCCAGAAAAACCTTGGTCTGAATCCCGTCTCTTACCTTGGACCTAGATAAGTGACTTCACCTCTCTGGGCTTAGGTCTCCTTGTCTATGAAATAAGAGTAATATCTTGCCGTGTACACACTACTATATTTAAAATAGATAGCCAACAAGGACCTACTGTATAGCACAGGGAACTCTGCTCAATATTCTGTAGTAACCTAAATGGGAAAAGAATTTGAAAAAGAATAGATACCTGTATATGAATAACTGAATCACTTTGCTGTACACCTAAAACTAACACAACATTGTTAATCAACTGTGCTCCAATATACAATAAAATTTTTTTTAAAAAAAGCTCAAAAAAAAAAAAAAGATTAATCTCTACCTGGCAGGATTGCCAGGGGATTCAAGAAGGTGGTATATCAAATGCCTAGCTCCTAGCAGAAGATCCATGCAAACACTGTTTTTGTTTTCTGCCCTTGGAAAAAGAGAAACAAAAAATTAACACAGGCATACCTCATTTTATTGTGCTTTGCAGATGTTGTGGGGTTTTTTTGGTTGTTTGTTTTGTTGTGATTTTTTTTAACAGACTGAAGGTTTGTGGCAGCTCTGCGTTAAGCAAGTCTATCGGCACCATTTTTCCAACAGCATTTGCTCAATTCGTGTCTCTGTGTATTACGTTTTGGTAATATTTCCAATTTTTTCATTATTATTATATTTGTTATTGTGCTCTGTGATCAGTGGTCTTTACCGTTACCATTGCAAAAAGCTTATGATTCCCGCAAGCCTCAGATGATTGTCAGCATTTTTTTAGCAATAAAGTGCTTTTTAATTCAGGCATATACATTGATGTTTAGACATAATACGATTGCGCACTTAATAGACTACGGTTTAGTGTAAACATAACTTTTACATGCACCGGGGAAACAAAATTTCGTGTGACTCGCTTTGTTGCTATATTCACTTTATTGAGATCTGAACCTGCAATATCTCCAGGAAATGCCTGCACTTTTATACAAGTACATCTTTTCCAAGATAGTTCTAAGAGCTCCTTGGAAAGGAACATTCCACACTAAAGAATGTGGAAGTACCACCCCTCCAGGGTAGAACCAGAAAATACGGGTATGGAGATGTTGGTTTTGACCATTTTATCTAGGATGTCTTTTTCAGGGGAACAAAGCAGAAGGGAAGTCTAAATCCCAGGCAGCGAGGGCTATTTACAACAGTCCACTCTATAGATTTTCCCAAGAAAAGACTTTTGCACACAGTGTCCCAACAATCCGTCTTTCAGAGCCTGAGAACTCATCTTCTTCCCCTGCTGAGTTCGAAGGACAAACTTCCCTATATTCTGATCTGCTTGAATGATAACATCTGCATAGCCTGTTATGGCTTACAAAACATTTCCCTATCCACTGTGTTATCTGCTTCTCACAACACCCTATGGATTACTAAATTATTATCCATACTTTGTAAGTGAGTATGACAAAGGCCAGAGAGGCCATTGAATCACCCTCAGGTACAAGGCAATGGGCAGTGGCAGGGCTGTCGCTGCAGCCTGGGCCTCCCGTGTTCTGTCCAATGGTGTCAAGCTAGCATTCTCTTAGAAGCCCTAGCAGGTGGTGGCAGGATGGGTATCTCCAGGGAGATAGACGTTCCTTGAGCACCTGGGAAGGTCACGTAACCCTATCAGGCACGTGCACATCTAGATCCCTGCCAGCCACAGAGCACCAAGCTCCCCCTTCACATCTCAGCTCTGAATTAATGAACTTCTCTCAGCCCAGAAGGGATTCATTCATTCAACAAACATTAAATGATGGAGAATCCTTTTCTTCACATTATTTCTCAGTCCCAAGGGAAAGGAAAAATGTATCGTATCTGGGTCCTGCTTCCAAGGATGGAGATAAATGTAGCTGTGTTTTCTTTGAGCTGAATGCTCCATCTACTACAATGAAATGCAGTATCTTTAGTGATGAGAAATAACTGATGAGAAATTTAATATCCCATTCTTCTCCCACTAGGTTGTCTTCAACCTCTTGGCTGGAGATCATCGCCTGACAGATCGGGAAAGGCAATGGGGACCTAAATCTGTCCAAGGCCACCAGTGGAGTTTCTGGGCTTTATGGGTAGGTCAAAACTCCAATATCTAGAATAATGGACAGCAAAGAAGCCAGAGAGAGGTCACCATAGAAGCTATTAATGGTTGAAATCAGTAGTGGCTGCCCTAAGCCCGCAAGCTTTACAAGGAAGGCAGTTTGAAGCGTGAAGCATCGTATTTTCCAAAGTCAGGGACTCACAGCCATGTGTCTCCTAGATGACCAGCTCTGCCTATCCATGCAAGAGTCTCCCGACTGTTCTCTCTGTAGCATTGCCTATTGCCTACCTCTCGTTCCTTTTGGCCTTGAATTTCCTAACGTCCTTAATATCACCACTGTGCTTTTCTTCCTATTTCTCAAACACCTTTCTTCTTCCAGTGGCTCCACTTTTGGGTTCTACCAGATAAAGGTAGGTCTTCCTAGGGTTGTATCCTTGCCTTTTCATTGTGATCTCAGCTGCTCCAACAGCTTCAATGACTACCTCTGTGAAGATGACCTTCAAAAGGGCATCCTTCTCTCTCTAGTTTCAGCTTACCATTTACACCTATCAGTCTTGTTCCAATCTTCTGCCAAATCATCCAACTAGTTAGTTATCAAACCGATGTCATCAGCATGTCAACCTGACCAAGTCACACTCATTCCAACTTCTGCCCCAAACCTCACTTCTCTTCCCTTCATTTCTGCTCAAGATGCCACCAAACACAGAACTGCAAAGACAGGAAATCTTAGACCCCTCCATCTCCTTTACCCACTGTCATCAAATTCTGTTCATCTCCCGTTTGCAAGGAGTCTCACATCCATTCTTGTCTCTCTCTTCCCCTTGTATTACCACCACTGTGGTTCAGGCCCCATCCTTAACCTTGGTTGGAAAATTGGCCCAGTAGGCTGAAAACACTTTCATCAATCTCTAGGCAATTAATTGGAGTAAAACCTCCTCAGCACTCAAGGAGTTTCACAGTCTTGCAGTTATCTCTTCCTACTTTATCTTTGTCTACTCCCTTACACTCTATTTCTCCAGCCAAACGGGTCTGGCTCGACTATTCTTGAAAACACCCTATTGTTTCAGTCATGGTGAAGCCATCCCCTCTGCCTGGATTATCAGGATCTCTGATGAAAGTCTCACCTCTGCTTCAAAGCACAGCTCAAGTGCCAACTAGTGCACTGGGTTAGAGTTTGGGCTCTTTTACTCAGGAGTCTTGGACAACTGAGCTCTATGACTCTCGGCCCTCTTATGTGTACAAAGGGGGATGATATGATGACAGTACCAAGAGCTCAAGGGTTGTTGTGATATTAAATGGGACAAGTGCTCCGTGAAGGAGGATGATGATGATGATGACGATGAAGCCTTCACCAATGAAAACAACCTTCAGTGATCTTCCTCTCAACTCCCATAGCACTTTATTTACACCTTAGACCATCTATAGCATTTGGCCTGTTTTGTCCTTGAAGCTCTCACCTCTCTGGAGCCCACCACCCTGCACAGCCCTGACTCTCTTCTAGTTCTCAGACCAATTCTTTAGTCTCCTTGAGGATCTAATGGTACAGTCAGTCTTGTACTTGCCCTGCTTCCCCTTTATACCATAGGCTCCAAGGACAGTATCTATGTCTTGTCTATCAGCTTCTAGGCCAAGAGGAAGCCTAGAAGCTGCCCGCTTGTTCTAAGGAAGGTCTCACCCAGAGATTCTGCACAAACCACTTGCTACAAAACACCAACCCACACTGTCAATCTCGGGCAGTCATCTGCCCGGTGGTCTAGATGTTTCGTCTTCCTCTATACATTGAGCTCTCTACACCAGGAACTAAAGATTTTTCTAGCTCACTAAATAAAGAACACTCTGCATAGCCCCTAGCACAGAGGGGGTCTTCAATGTCAGTTCACGCTCTCGGCTCTGAAGCCAGACAGACCTGGGTTTTCATTCCTGCTCCCCATTCATTAAGCAGAGTAACCTCACGCTAGCCACATCCCCCCTGTAAGCCTCAGGACCTTCCCTCATTTGTAAAATGGGGTAAATAATACCTACCCCCTGTAGCTTTGAAGAGGACTTAAGATAAGGCATATTGCCCGCTAGATAGTTCATCAATGGTATCCGATCCTCTACCCCATCCCCTAACGCTGACTCACGCAAACAGATTTCCCAGCCTCCTAAACATTATCACTTAAAGTGGAGAATATCATCACCTTCATATTAGATACATATTCCAAATAAACCTGAACCCTTAAGAGTGATAGTAACTAAGGAAGAATTTCTGCAGAGTGTGGGGCGTGGAGGGGAAAGGGAGAAACCTAAATCCTAATCTCAATGCCTGTGTTTGTTACATTGCAAATAGGGCCCCTCCCCCCACCTCACCCCCAGGGGTAAGAAGGTCTCAGAAGAACTCTGTAGCTGTCTGATCCGGGATGACACAGTTGAAGGATTAACACGGCCACTCTCTGTTGGTGGTCTTGGTAATTGCACAGATGTAGTGGATTGTAAACTGGGGAACTGGGTCTCCCAGCAAGGCACCACTGGGCCAGCTCGACTTCATGTTTTTCAGAGTTGAAGACTGACTAACCTTTAATGAGGAAGCAATCTTGGGGAACCTTGTTTTCTTGGCAGTGCTCTCTCAGATAAAGGGAGATGGGGGGGGTGGGGAGGCAGTAATGAAGTCCAGATGTGGGCAAACTGAAGCCTGATCCTGAATAAACAAGTCTCAGAGCTATAAGCTCTTCTTCTTGTCTCTCCAGCCAGAAATGTGCATGTGGTAGAGAGCAGGCCCCCACGTGCATTAGGGACCATAGTGAAGATTTTAGGGAGATAAACAGGACACTTGTCCCTGCTTCCTAGGACCTCTGACATCTTTTGGCCTAATGCTTGTGAGTTTCTGCCCAAAATGCATGACCTCCTCTGTGATTTTCACAAACATATATATTGAGCACCCAAGTCTGTGCCTTGCACTAGCAACACAAAATCAAATCAGACCCGTCCCTACCGTGATGCAGCTAGCAGGATAACGAGGAAATAGACAATCAAACAGACATGACAGTTCAACACAGTGACTGCAACTATAGCAGTGGGCCCGGGGACCTCTGGGACCTTTGGAAGGTGGGGGGAGGAGGCAGCCAAGGGATGCATCCTGGAGAAGGGGTGATATTTGCTTGGTGTTTATTTAGTACTTACCATGTGCTGGAGGAAAAGACCTGATCTCTGCCTTGCAGGAACCTATTATCTAGCTGGGGAGACAAGATGTGGACACATTACAAGGCGATGTGTATTGAAGGTGCTATTTGTCTGCTTGAGATGGGGCAGCTTCTGGCAGTTTAGTGACAAGAGACAACACACAGATTGTTGGGCTGAGGTTCAACACTGCATCCCCAACACCTGCCACGCCCTGGGGGCTTGATAAGTAATTGTGGACGGGGAGGCAGCCTTTAGAAGGCAGCAGTGGTGTCATTATTTTTTTTAAAAGCCTTGCCTTAGAATCCAGAGGACTACTGGTCTGGCCCTGCCACTCATTAGTCATGGGAAAGTCACTTCATATCTTGATTCCCAGTTGCCTTAGCTGTACCAATCTACCCACTAGAAGCACTACCAAGTACAAGTAAAAGAATATGCATACGAAGGCTACTTTGTATGCACAGTACAAAGGCTACAGTACGACACTACAGAAAAGAAAAGGCTGATTCTCACTGATGACACACATAATGTCACTTGATTTGACTCCCAGAACGAGCCGATGGGGTTGGTGAACTATTGTCACCAATTTACAGTAAAGGAAGGTATAGCTCTTTTCCGAAGGGGTCAATGGATTGCTCGAAGTTGAAGGACAAGTCACAGAATGGATAAGCTCAGAAGTTAGGCCATGAACCTCAATCAGATGATGCCAAAGCCTGAGCTTTTTCTCTAGTTAGGAATATCATGACAGAGGTCAAAATCAATGGGATCTGAGGAAAAGTAGTGTTTTTACGGCCAGAGGGAGAAGGGGATTCACTTGTGACTCATCATGCTTCAACTCCTAGATATTAAGAATCTTTATTAAACCCCTTTCAGGGTCTGACCAAGGCAAGCACTGAGCTCATGTTTATTTAAAAAGAATACTAAGCATGTTTCCATATTACGATCTTTGCCCATAATTCTCTTCACAGCGCGGTACAAGGCAAATCGAGAGAAGGCTAGATGGGGGATGATATGTACTGCTTTTGCTCCTAATCTCACTGCTGCTAGAGTCATTAAACCCTTACAAGGCAGGGATAGGAACCACTGCCTTGTGGATTTGGAAGGAATTCTTATTATGCTATAATTCCAGAATCTGCGATACATCTGAAAAAGAGGTCAAAATGACTAGATTTTTCCACATCTCCTGCCATAGAAAGGTGTCTGCTTTCTCTATAACTTCTGATATGTGCATCTCTAAACCACACTCTAAACCCCACTGGCATGCGATTCCTTTGTTGTGGGGACTCTTCAGACTGGAACAAGGGCATCCAAATCAGTAAAGGCTTCTCGTGTTGTTATAAACAAACCTGACATTCGGTGGGAGGAGACCCAGGCAGCAAGTAGCAGGATGATTAGATTTCCAGCTCTGGGTCCCCCTCCACCCTCCCTGACTGTCATTCACACCCTCTGATCAGAAGCAGATTCTGGACGGGGCCAGCCAGGCTCTCTGGCCAGTCACAGTGGGAGAGAGGGGTTGCTATTGTTGTTGAATTCAAGTCGTATAGCTTTTCCAGAATTGAGAATATATATTAAGGGAATTAGTCACTTTTCCTCTGAGGTCTTTGCTTTTCCTTTTTCCCCTGAGTGCTCCTTAATGGCAGGTGAGCAGGCAAGCAGACCTCATTAGGAGCCCACCTCTCACACATGCCTCCAGCTGAAATGCAGGGGCAGCTAGATCAGGAGGTAAAAGTTTTCTTGCAAAGAGCACTGGAACGAGAGTCAAGAGACCCGGTTTCTGACGAATAAACTACAAGGAAAGAGCGGGAGATGTGACGAGCCCAAAGGCTGGAGGTCCTTTCCTGATTCTACTTATACCGGGTATAAGGTCTTGGCTAAGTCACTTCACGACTTTTTGACTGTTTCCTAATTTACAATAAAAATAGTGAACATTTACCTACTATACTGCTTGTGTCGGGCCCTAAGTTACTTTCCATACTTTAGCTCATTTATTTCTGAAAACCTTCATAAGTAGACATATATTGTCCGTGTCACAGATGAGCCCACTGAAGCGCAGTGAGGTTCATTAATTTGCTACACGTTCCATAGCAGAGGAGCTCAGGGATGAACCAGCGCTTATGACTTTAACCCCATGAGAAACTGAGACACCAGAAAACCTCGTGCCAGGGTGGCGGGGTTTCTACGAGGGCAAAAGGCTTGAACACGGTCTCAGGTTTCCATGGCACAACAGTAGCCCCGGATAAAGGACACCAATTATTGGCGCATTTGCTTGGCTGGTCTTTTTCAGAACCAGAGGGAAGCCCCACCAAACCTATTTTGCTAACCCTGTGTGGGAGAAGGAAACATCGCTGCCGCCCGTCCTATATAACCAAGGCCACAGCACATGACCATTTCCAGGAAACCTGGGAGGTCAGGGAGCATTTTAATTAAAACATCCATGTGACATGAGGAGAGAGGCCAGCCACAACTAAGCTCTTCAAAGCAGATTCTTCTTAGAAACGCCAGCATCTCGTGAGGAAGAAGGGGCTCTTGGCAAACAGCAGGGAAAGAGCTGCTGACCAGGAATTTTGCTTGAGGAAGGAAAGATGGAAGAGACACACGGACCTCAGAGAAGCTACCTGAGCACACTGGGTCCACCCAGCCCACTGCAGCCAAGCATGTGCCCACGGAAGGGATGGCATTTGATTCCCACAGCAACCCCCAGGAGTGAAGTCAAACAGCACTCTCATTTCACAGACGAGGAAAATGAGGCCTAGAAGAACCAGGGATTCACCTGATTCACGTAGCCAGAGGGGCCCCAGGCCTCTGAGGAGTGTCTCTCTCCACGGCGCCCCGTCTAGGAGCAGCCCACTAGGCAAGCCACTGATAACCGCACGTGAAGAGCACAAAGATCACAGAACATCACTGTCACTGCGCTATTCTTATCTCAACCCCTCCCGGGTTAGAGTCGGCTTCGAAAAGCATTCAATTAACTGAGCCTCCAAGCGTCAAAAAACACCTGTTCAAACCTTAGCACAAGACACTGTATTAAGTATTCAAACGTTTCTTCCAGGCAAAGCCATTCTTCCTAGAGAACTCAACCCCGCACTGTTAATTTGGAGCAAAGAGTAAAATTAGATTTTATATTTCTCCGCTTCTGAACACAAAGATCCTTAGTCCACCTTTAAGAAACTACTGCAGTTGCCAAATGGACTGTTTTTCTTTGAAAGGTTGGAAAGAATTCTACTAGCCTCCCTGCCCCCTCCCCAATGTCCAACTGTTGACTGCGTGCCTCGTTTACGATGTTCTTAAAAAACAAAGAGGGGTCTCAAAGTTATACCCAACCCCCAGAGTGGGGAAGTCAAAAGAAAAACTCCATGCACTGTGCTCCATGACCATCAGCAGCTTCCATCTGATGCAGAGAAGGCAACAGTAGCTAACTGCCCATCCCACTCAGCACTTGGATAGGATAGCCAACCTCCAAGCCTAAATCAAGCCTGCAAGAGGGACAGACGGTTTGGGAATAAGCCAGGTTTAGGCTCGAATTTTTATTTGCTTTAGACTTTGAGCATGTCATTGAACCCCTCCAAGCTTCTGATCTTCCATTTGAATGAGGGGGATACTAAGCCCTTATTTCACATGCAGTGTTCTTAATATTAACTTCTTCCTTCTTGGCTTGCTTTTACAGGCCAAAGATAAGCTTCCAGTCTAGGATGAATAGAAAGATGACTCAAGGATCTGAAACAAAGATTTTCGATCTTGGTGGATGTGATGCCTATCCCTTTGCCCATATGGCTGAGGTTCAAGGACAAAGAAAAAATTTAGAAAATACTGGAGGTGTGGAATGGATGGCTGTGAAAATGTATGAACTACAAATTATAAGACTGGATTACCCTCAGTTACTCTCCCCCTCCCCTGCCCTAAATGGACACATCTGAAACAGGGCAGTGACCTTCTAAATAAAGCCCAGATAGACCATACCCTGATTCCCATGAGGCTACCACTGCTCAAAGTAATTCTGGACCTTGTCAAGTCGGTGGCACGTTTTGGCATCTTCAATGAGGGTTTCATCCCCTAAGGGAAGATCTGGATGTAAGTCTAGATTTTACACCGGCGTATGAGCAACCTGGTCAGCAATTACGAGTTTGCCAATTACTTCAATAGAGTCATGATCTCTTTTACTTCTGACTGCAAAGTTTTGAAGCAAGATGGTCACCCCTGATTTTAAAGATGTACAGCTTGGCAGTGGAGGGCCAGGTCTAGAACCTAGGTCCCTGGATTGCAAGTCTCATTCTATTTGCACTTTGACACTACAGCCACTGGATGAGAGAATGAAACAATATGCCAGAGAATGTCAGTGGCATTACCACTGTCAGAGCAGCACCACGAGAGTGTGGAAAGAGCACAGAAAAGGCCTGAGATATTTGGTAAGGTATTACCCCCGTCCTCTGGGGCTCAGATTTATAGCGCAATGGCTAGGAGCTCAGACTCTGGGGTGAGGGACAACTAGGTTCAAATCCCAACTCAACCACTCATTAACTAAGTGACCTTGGGCAAATTATTTTTACTCTGCGGACCTCGGCTTCTTAATTTGTAGAAGAAAGGTAAGAACGATATCTAGACTTTGTTAGATTGTTGTAAGGATAAATAAGGTATGCACAGCATTGTGGAAGGTTGCTTAGCATACTTTTATAATACTTCTAGTATATGTGTATATATATATATATATATATATATATTTAGTATTTTAAAGTACTTTTAGTAATAGTATTAACTGCATGAAACAGTGTTAATCAAATGAAATTCTACTCGATCTTCCAAACCTCTACTAGCTCGGATAGTCCACGATGTGCTTTGTACACGGCGGTCTGGGCGCTTACCGCGAGGATGGCGATGACAATCCCCACGGCGCAGAGCACAGCATCATTGATTGTCTCACCGGTTTTCAGCGGGTACTTGATGCTCTCGTCATTGCAGTAAAACCCCCGGTGGTAAGGCTTGATGGTGCTTGTCTCGATGATGATGAAGGGCAGGCCCGCTGGTCCAGACGGAACCATCATCGCATATACCAGAAAAAAACAAGAGAGAGGGAAAAACATCAGTGCGAGGAGGCCAAAGAAGAATGACCTACAGCAAAGACCACCCCAGATAACAACATCGACGGCAATGTTAATTCCTTGCATTTGATCTACAGCCTACAGAGAGCCTTCTCTACATGCACCCCCTTCCCTCCTTTAGTCGCCACTAAGAAGGGTGTGGTGTGATCCTCTTGTCTTGTCCAAGAGCACAGAGGGAGGCGGTGGAAGTGGCAGGGCAGGAGCTTTTCCACTGCTCTACAACATCCTGCTAAAAATCAAAGCCCGATTTGTAATTATTACTAACAAAGCCCCAAATCTAATGATGTCTCAGGATGCCTCCAAGTGCCTTCCTCTCTTAAGTCAATCATTTCCCCTTTGAGAAGCTCATCCCAAGACTTTGTGGCTTGGAATTCTGAAGACTCTGGAATCAGACAACCTGAATTTGAACCCCAGATCCACCACTTCCTAGCAATGTGACTTCTGCTTCTCTCTCCATCTTCCTGAGCCTCAGTTTCCCCACAAATGAACTGTGGTGATGACGAAAGGGGAATAGGAAACAAAGCACATAAAACTCCTAGTACAGTGTTCGCACATAGTAGCTGCTTAGTGAATGCCATTTCCAGTGCTTTCCTTTCACTGTTCAAAGAGTCTGTGACAAGACTGAGCAGAGCTGAGCTGGGCCCTCCTGCCTACAGACCTGGAGCAGAGCCCAAGGGCATCAGGGGCACCGAGGCACTCTTGCAGCTGCTGCTAGTTTATCAATGTCCAGCTCAGATGCCATTCTCTTAAAGGTCATGGAAAATGGATTCCATCACCTGCCAGGAAAGGCCCTCATAAGCCTGAAGCAAAAAGTGAAGGCCCACAATATCTCTTTCCTGGACACGGTGGCAGCTTCCAAATTGGTCTCCTGGCCTTCTGTGCCTTTTACCCACATCCACCAGTTTGCTTCCTGACCGTAACTATGTCATGGCCATGCTCAAGCTTCTTCAATGTTTCCCCATTGCACAGGACAAGATGACATCCCTAAATATGACCTCCAGAGTTCCCCACGACCTGAACCTCCTTGATACACCCTCCAACAAAACAGGACACAGAGCCTCTGTCTTGGTTCATGCTCTTCTTTAGGCTGGAAAGACACCTCCTCCCCTATATCCAAGTTCAATACCTAGCCCCAAGGCCACCTCACAATGGTGAGTAAAACGTAAAGTAAAAGTGCAAGGTGAGCCACTGAATGTCAGGACTAAGGAAGACCATGAAAACCATCTTGTCGATGGTAACAGCCCACCACTGCTGTGCACCAACAACGTGTGAGGTATTTTGCAACCATTTTTGCATTGACTCTTCCAACAACCCTGAGTAGTCATTTTAAAATCATTTAAGCACTACTATCATTCATCTGCCAGTGGAGAGAACAGCGGCTCAGAAAGAATGCTTAGCTCACTCGGGGTCTCTTAGTCCACCCCTAAGTGCCTAAATCCCTCATTTAACTTTGCAAATTGGTTTCATCCATATATGAATTTCATTAGTGGAAAAAAAAAAACCCACGATAAGCAGCCGTTTAAAAGATAAGATTCCATTTTCATGTTTTTCAAAAAGAATTAAGCTCATGTCATGTGGCTTGAAGGCCCGGACGGCCTCTTAAAGAAAAAAAAAAAATGTACCATGAACTCCGCAGTTTTTCAATGACTTTGGTCCAGACTGGCAGCGATAAAAATGCTCACTTTCTAAAGAGTGTATTTATGTATCACTGTGCATACACACATGGATTTATTTGGTTTTATTCTTTGGATTTATTTGAATTCTACAGCTATTTATTTTGTGATCCCCCCCCAACTGCTTCCCGCTAGAACAATTTACACATGGATTTATTTGGTTTTATTCTTTGGATTTATTTGAATTCTACAGCTATTTATTTTGTGACCCCCCCCCCCAACTGCTTCCCGCTAGAACAACAATTTACTTTATCAAATTCATACTGGTGCTTTGAAAAGAAAGCCCAGCCGCACACCACACCGTTACGCCTGACCTTCGGAGAGTAAACACAGAGGGGCCCTGGAAGGCAACAACTATTAGCTCTTGAAACTCTGTCTCTGCGATGGAGAAAAGGAAGAAAGGGAAGCAGGGAATCCATGTTCCGGCTTCGAGATGGCAAGTGCAGTTAGCTGATCTTCTTGGGTTGGAGGCTGGGAGAGAAAAGATATCACGTTGGGCCTGAGCCGTCTTCATTCCACTGCCTAAACATTTTGAAATGTGGCCAAGTTGGCTATGAAAAGGAGCTGTGAAGCCAGCAGCATGATATTAATAGTCCACTTTTAAAGTTCCACACATCGTGATAAACACCGTTAGCTTCACATCTGAGCCCGGTCAGTCTCTGTGGTGCCAAAAGGATCCAAAGCGTTGCTAATAAAAGGAAGGGAACAGACCCCAAGTTCCTTACATTTGTGCTCCGCTCCTAAGGCCCCCAGCTTCTATTTTTACTAGTGTTCACATGATAGGTCTGTAAAACATATGTTCCTAAGAACAATAAAACACATATAAAAGAGCTGTGGAGTCAGACTGAACTCGGTTAATGATCTCAACTCTGCTCCCTACTACTTGAGCAAGTTACTTTCCATCTCCAAAACCTCCCCTCTCATCTGCTCAATGGGAAAAACAAAATCTTGCTTTGGGATTGCTGGGAGGATATAATAATGTATTCATTCATTCATTCGTTCAACAAATATTTATTGAGTCTTAAATATGCCTACTAAGTACAAAGACTACAAAGATGACACAAGCCCTGCCCTCAGGAAGTTTACAATCTAGTAGGGGAAGACACATATCATGGAATAAAACCAGTACAGGAAGTTGTTTTAGTTGGAAGAAACCAGGCACAACAGCACGGGGTGGTGTCAGCACCGAGTCTGGCACACACTGTGGACACTCAAAAACGCTAAAAGGAAGAAGGAGGGGAAAGTCCCACAGAGAAGGTTAGGAAAGAAAATCTGTCTGGTCAGTTCCTCTGTACTCTTAACTTGGGAACAATCCAAATCCTTTTCCTTCCTTCCTTGTCCAAGGCTTGGGGAGGGTTTCCGGTTCTAATTATGTGGATGATGATCACAGACAAGAAGTTGGATCGGAATATGGTCCATTTTATTTTCTTGAAAGGTGTGGAGACAGCATTTAGAAAACCCAGTGGCCTTTTCTGTCTCCCCTACAAACCTGTGGTATGATTGGGGGTGATGCCAGTCAAATCTTGACTTGGCTCCGGGAAAAGAATAAACTCAGATCCCCTTCAGTTGATGGGAAAAGCATGAACGTGTCCCCCCAATGGGGCAGCCAGTCCTCAAGAGACATAACACCATGCCTTGCCTCTCCATGACAGAGAAGAGGCGTTCTTTTCCAAAACAGGATCTCCATTTCCAACGTTGGCACCATCTTTATTACCAACCACTGCAGTCCCTGATCATTTCATTTTAAGAAAATTCCAGGGCTAGCCACTGGGAATCAAGGGGTAAGTACATCAAAGTACAGTACCTGCCCTCAAGAGGTGCATGGTGTTGTAAGAAAGTCATGAAAACAAGTGCACTAAAACATTTTTAGTGTGAGGACCGATGGATACAGAGACTACAGTGAGGGCACAAAAGAACACTCTACTAGAGGCACTAAAGACGGCCCGGATGGGAGGCTTAATTTGACCCTTATGTGAGTCGGAGGTTTCTGGGGTCCAGGGGCTAAATACACTCATAAAAACAGTGTCATTTAGGGATCGCAATAGGCCATCAACAAAACTGATGGCCACTGCCATCACGAGAATACAATTTTAAGTTTGGATACAGAGCTGGGAGAGATACACAAGGTACCGAGGATCCCCACATAAACCGTGGCAAATCTGACAAACCTGCTGCCTGTTCTGTTCTCAGCGCTGATGGGGCTACTGGGTTGGAGTCCCAACCTTCCAGTGGCCCAAAGGCCAACAGGAGGAGCAGTCATAACAGCTAACACGTTAAGTCACCCTACGGTTCAAAGGGATTAAAGTGACTTACCAGAGTCCCTCTGTCGGCGGTAGTGGTGGACAGGGCTCAAATGCTCTGACTCCTGGGTGCTTTCTAAAGTAAATGAGTCACTTAAAATAGAGGGAAGGAAGCACCTATGAGTTTAATACATTAATTGAAGCCCAGCAAATCTCATGGGCTTTGAAGAAGAAAATGCTTTGTTTGGAACAGTCAAGGCAACAGCACTGGTTCCTGCTCCCTGAACATTCACTGTGCACCACACACGACGGTACTGAATATAATGAAAACTCTGAAGCCAGTATCCTGGAATTTAGATTTATCTATAATGAAAGGTACATTACAAGCTTTCTGCAAAGCAGAACCAAAATGTATGTAAACACACACACACACACACACACACACACACACACACCATTTGGTGATTCTAGACCTCAACTCAAGCATTTCTCCTTCTTTTAATCAAGGATCAATTAACTTCCTAAACCTCCAGGGACCTCTTGGGATGTGTAGGCTGCAGAGGAGGCGAAATACGAACTCACTGACAAACACTTAATGGGCAGAAAATCAAAGCATGAAGAAAAGCCCCTGTGTTGGGTTCAGGCCTTTGAAAGTTCTTGGGCTTCAAAAAACGAACACTTGGGCAGGTTGGGCGGTTTGGGGTGGGGTGTAAGAAAACATGGGATAAGTTTCCGTGGCCCACCCATTGATAAAGTCATGTGGGAAGTGTTACCAAAGTGACCCAGCCCCAGAGCCCTGCTCCCTCCAGCCGCAGCTTCAAGTTTGTGCAAAATTAAACACAGCCTCCTGCTCTCAAGGTACTTTTTAGAAAGCTCTTGTGAGGGTAGGAAAAGAGTGGGGGTGGGAGAGTGAATGAGAAATTTTTGCACTTTTGCATGACCGAAATCAGAGCATCGGGGAGAGATTTTCCCATCGCTCCTATGGACCATGTCCTTCAAGTACCTTTTCCAGAGTTGTCCAACTTTCCACTTCACCCGAGCTGTAGTTACCTTAAAATAAGCCAAGTTCAGCATCTGTGTGAGTGATAATTAAACTAATATCTGCAGAAAGCCTACATATCTGCTCACAAAATAATACTGGATATAGAATCTGTGTGTAGGTATCAAGCACAGTCTAGTTGCTCAAATGATTCTGTGACAGGAATTTATGCATCTTACCGACGATATAGAGTTCTACCAACTTTACTGTTTTACTCACTTTACAAGTGAAAAATTAAGGCTCAGAAAGTTTAAGCAGCTCATCTGAAATCAAAGCAAGCAAATGGCACCAATTTGGACCAGATGTTAGAAGCATAGATGGACCACACCGGGCTTCTGATTTCAAGGAGTTTAGAATCTAATTAGGAATTAATGTATTTTCATCACCACAACAGCTCTGAAAAGTTACAGGCCATTATTTTCATTTGTACCCAACAGAAAACTGAAACCAGTAGTTTTGTAACGTGGCCAAGGTTCCCAAGTGAGTCAATTGGTTGCTGGGATTTGAACCCAGGTCTGTCTTTCTTTTGGCTCATGTTTTCTTACTCCATGACCTGACCCTCCCTTTCTTTATAAATGTCTTCCCTGTTAAAATATGACCAATTGATTTTTTTTTAAAATCGCTTAAGGCCAGAATGGTCAACCCAACCACTACTTAGAGGTTCAAAATACAAATATTTATGTTGCTTGTAAGTGACAAGGTTTCTATTTAAAGTAATTAATTGCTACTTGTCTTAGAAGTGTGCAAACTTTCTTTGGTTTACGATATTTGTCCAGATTTCTAGACTGGCCACAATCCAGATGAGACAAAACTAAGTTTACTATGAAGGCATTTCCCACCTTTGAAAGAAGCTGCCATGAAAAACACTTGCTGTTGGCTGGTGTGAACATGCAGTATTCTGGGTCTAGAGGTTCTCTCTGACAAATGCTCAGTTCTTCGGTACTGGAAAGTTCAGGCCCTTTCTTTTTTCTTTTTTTTGTGGTATGCGGGCCTCCCTCTGTTGTGGCCTCTCCCGTTGCGGAGCACAGGCTCCGGACGCGCAGGCTCAGCGGCCATGGCTCACGGGCCCAGCCGCTCCGCGGCATGTGGGATCCTCCCGGACCGGGGCACGAAACCGTGTCCCCTGCATCGGCAGGCGGACTCTCAACCACTGCGCCACCAGGGAAGCCCCAGGCCCTTTCTTTACAAAAAGAAGACTGTCAGAACTCAAAGCAACCACATGGTAGAAATGAAGAAAGGAATGGCAGATCCAATCCTGGTCCCTGGGTTTCCTGAGCCCAAGTCCTTGGTCTTAGTTGGATTCCACAAGCATGTATAGACAGTTCCTGAGTATAGTTTCTGGGTACCGTGTGAGGTGCTCAGGACACAACCTTGAGCACTGTTTCTGAGTTCCTCAACTTTGGAAAAATCTCAGATTCCATGACAAAGAGACACCTGTCTTTAGTCTAATCGTGGGTATGAAAAAGGACTTTGAATGATCCTTCTTATTTGAAAGGGCTTAAAATAAACACATTTTATCCTTTAAAATAAATAACATCAGCCACCTTAAAACCCCCAGCTCTGGCTGTTTTGGCTTGTGCAGTTGGATTTTTAAAGGGCTGCCATATCCACCAAGAACTAAAAAAATCAACCAACAGCACATGATTCATACCTTTCACTGAGAGAATTCCAGACCTCTTTTGTTGCCACTATGTATTTCACAAACGAGATAATTTATTTCTAGTACTACACAATTACTAGAGCCTGAAGGACTAACGATTCCTCTGCTCCAGGTAAAACTGGGTCACTTCCCAAGACCTCCTTCCTCTCTCTCTCTCTCTTTTTTTTTTTTTTTTTTTTTTTTTTTGCGGTACGCGGGCCTCTCACTGCTGTGGCCTCTCCCGTCGCGGAGCACAGGCTCCGGACGCGCAGGCTCAGCGGCCATGGCTCACGGGCCCAGCCGCCCCGCGGCACGTGGGATCCTCCCGGACCGGGGCACGAACCCGCTTCCCCTGCATCGGCAGGCGGACTCTCAACCACTGCGCCACCAGGGAAGCCCCCTTCCTCTCTTTTGATCCCTCTTTTAAAAGAGTGAGAGTAAATTTACATTCATTGGGCACCTAGTATGTGCCAGGAGGTTTGGATATATCAACTGATTTAACTCTCCAAACAATCCTCTAAATTAATTATCAGTATATAGCCAAAGCACTGAGGGTCAGAGATTATAATATGCCTCAGTGCCCACTATGCTGATAAGAGGTGTAACCAGAGTATGTAATAGAATACTCTGACGCTAAAGTTCACTCAGAGACAGGGCCAGTTAGCCTTTATTCTTAAGTATACATGAACTCTGTCTATGCAGATTATTCACAAAGCTACAAAGCTCTGGAAAGTGTAGGTTGACCTTGAACAAGGATAAAAATGCAAGGCTCCTCCTTAGATGCTGAGATGGATTCGTACAGATCCGGCCACTCTCCTGCCTCAGTCTCCCTTATGAC